>NC_034184.2:25696694-25954194 GCF_002021735.2 Oncorhynchus kisutch
AGGTAATGCCCTAGTTGGGTTGAAGACTGGGTAATGCCCTAGTTGGGTTGAAGACTGGGTAATGCCCTAGTTGGGTTGAAGCCTGGGTAATGCCCTAGTTGGTTTGAAGCCTGGGTAATGCCCTAGTTGGTTTGAAGCCTGGGTAATGCCCTAGTTGGTTTGAAGCCTGGGTAATGCCCTAGTTCGGTTGAAGCCTGGGTAATGCCCTAGTTCGGTTGAAGCCTGGGTAATGCCCTAGTTCGGTTGAAGCCTGGGTAATGCCCTAGTTGGGTTGAAGCCTGGGTAATGCCCTAGTTGGGTTGAAAACTGGGTAAATTAACAACCTCACTCACACCTGAGAAACAAAGAGAAAAACAACAGAAAAAAAAGATGACAAAAACCAAACAATCAAACATTTCCAGCTCTGTGTATTAGTAAAATGAAAGCACCAGTGAAATCTTTATCGGCGTTGAGCTGATTTATATTCAGCATATGTTAAGACAGATCAATGCAACAGATGCCTAATCGATTACATTAGTAGCAGTGCTTGACTTGGACTGCACTAGGTGTCGGTACCCCTTTTGGGTGCCGGTACTGTTGATATGTATTTTGTAGGAGCTCCACAATACTTTTGAGCTAATAGTCTATAAGAGGAACAGGAGCTCAAGCTGTAGAACATTTGAGGTGGCAGTATTCAGCTCCGGTTCGCTCCTACCCCAGCAAAGCACTGAGTATTAGTGAATGGGCCTATTATTACATGGTTATGATTGACTAATGTGAGCATGAATTAATACTCAAAATGGTTGCCCCTATCAGAAGAAGGTTTATAATCTGTAGAGGTCTACAGTCTGACTCAATACGTGATAAGCCTACAATTTATGACGATGCAACGATCTGAGGAGATGCAACGATCTGAGGAGTGTGTTATTTTGTCAGCAGCGTCTCCCAAAAATTGAAGAGGAGGCAATGAGAAACAACAAAGGGGTTTGATTGGTTTGGTATCCACTTGTATAATGTATTTATACCCAGCATATGGAAAAACAAAACTGTGCATCAATGCCCGAGTCAGTTAAAAAGAGGGTACATATCTTGTTAGCACCAGTAACAAATATACAGTAATATAGTCACCATTTCAACAGGTTTTATGTGGTCTTTTTTAGCTATGTCTGTATAAAAACATGTCCTATTTAAAACACTCTTGAAGTCCAGACAGTGAACAAACATGATTATCCAGATTCATATAAATCAAGTGCGGTTGACAATAATAAGCACCGTAATCTGACACAATCTTTATATGCAGCATTTCATAGTTGCTTAGTAAGCTTGGTTTTGTGTGAGACTGATATGTAATTTATCATTCTACAACAACAAAAAACAACAACAAATACACACAGAACTACTGAATAAAGAGGAGAAGAGGTTTCACACGAGCTGTCTGATATATCTCTCGATCTGTACATATTGGAACAGGACCTTTTTCAAGTTATGAAAAATAAAAAAGTGCTTTTTCAATATGTCATCATGTGAACAAAAATACTAAATCTATCCAGACAAAAACAAAAACGAAGGTAGTACTGTTCCTTCATGACCACTAATAGAGGAACGGGGAAGTACTGTTCCTTCATGACCACTAATAGAGGAACGGGGAAGTACTGTTCCTTCATGACCACTAATAGAGGAACGGGGAAGTACTGTTCCTTCATGACCACTAATAGAGGAACGGGGAAGTACTGTTCCTTCATGACCACCAATAGAGGAACGGGGAAGTACTGTTCCTTCATGACCACTAATAGAGGAACGGGGAAGTACTGTTCCTTCATGACTACCAATAGAGGAACGGGGAAGTACTGTTCCTTCATGACTACCAATAGAGGAACGGGGAAGTACTGTTCCTTCATGACTACCAATAGAGGAACGGGGAAGTACTGTTCCTTCATGACCACCAATAGAGGAACGGGGAAGTACTGTTCCTTCATGACTACCAATAGAGGAACGGGGAAGTACTGTTCCTTCATGACCACTAATAGAGGAACGGGGAAGTACTGTTCCTTCATGACCACTAATAGAGGAACGGGGAAGTACTGTTCCTTCATGACCACCAATAGAGGAACGGGGAAGTACTGTTCCTTCATGACCACCAATAGAGGAACGGGGAAGTACTGTTCCTTCATGACTACCAATAGAGGAACAGGGAAGTACTGTTCCTTCATGACCACTAATAGAGGAACGGGGAAGTACTGTTCCTTCATGACCACTAATAGAGGAACGGGGAAGTATTGTTCCTTCATGACCACCAATAGAGGAACGGGGAAGTACTGTTCCTTCATGACTACCAATAGAGGAACGGGGAAGTACTGTTCCTTCATGACTACCAATAGAGGAACGGGGAAGTACTGTTCCTTCATGACCACTAATAGAGGAACGGGGAAGTACTGTTCCTTCATGACCACTAATAGAGGAACGGGGAAGTACTGTTCCTTCATGACCACCAATAGAGGAACGGGGAAGTACTGTTCCTTCATGACCACTAATAGAGGAACGGGGAAGTACTGTTCCTTCATGACCACCAATAGAGGAACGGGGAAGTACTGTTCCTTCATGACCACTAATAGAGGAACGGGGAAGTACTGTTCCTTCATGACTACCAATAGAGGAACGGGGAAGTACTGTTCCTTCATGACCACCAATAGAGGAACGGGGAAGTACTGTTCCTTCATGACTACCAATAGAGGAACGGGGAAGTACTGTTCCTTCATGACCACCAATAGAGGAACGGGGAAGTACTGTTCCTTCATGACTACCAATAGAGGAACGGGGAAGTACTGTTCCTTCATGACCACTAATAGAGGAACGGGGAAGTACTGTTCCTTCATGACCACTAATAGAGGAACGGGGAAGTACTGTTCCTTCATGACCACCAATAGAGGAACGGGGAAGTACTGTTCCTTCATGACCACCAATAGAGGAACGGGGAAGTACTGTTCCTTCATGACTACCAATAGAGGAACGGGGAAGTACTGTTCCTTCATGACTACCAATAGAGGAACGGGGAAGTACTGTTCCTTCATGACCACTAATAGAGGAACGGGGAAGTACTGTTCCTTCATGACCACCAATAGAGGAACGGGGAAGTACTGTTCCTTCATGACCACCAATAGAGGAACGGGGAAGTACTGTTCCTTCATGACCACCAATAGAGGAACGGGGAAGTACTGTTCCTTCATGACCACCAATAGAGGAACGGGGAAGTACTGTTCCTTCATGACCACCAATAGAGGAACGGGGAAGTACTGTTCCTTCATGACTACCAATAGAGGAACAGGGAAGGGAAGGAAAAGCACCATGCTACATGTGTTCATTCTTTTCACATAAAACTACATACTGTGTAATATGTGGTCTGTTTATCAAAAGTTGCTGCTACAAATGGCACCATTATATAAATCAATCATTGATAAAACTCCTCTTGTGAAAAGAGCACTCAGAGACTTAACATGAGTGTTTACTAGTGTAAAATGCTGGTTGACAGTAAAATTGCAGTAAATAGCCTTGCACCAAAAAAAGTACAAAAATAATCAGAATAAATAATCACATCTTGTTTGTTCCTATTAATCAATTCCTATATAAAACCAGTTTAAAAAATTGGTTCTGTGCACCATCTCTTTACATGAAAAACCAGATCAAAATGTTTTATCATCAAATACCAAAACTCACAGTTAAAACCCCACAAATGATAGTCTTCCTCATCACTTTGAAAGCAGAGACAAAGAGAAATAAAAATAAACAGACATACATTAGAAAAAGTAACACAATGAAATAACACATAACGAGACTAGAAGTGTAATGTTGATTGAGGTAAGGCAGTAGCACAGGGTGGTGTGTGTTCAAATGTATTTGTTGTATGTGTCTGTGTGTGTACATAACAGTATCATCTCATGTCCAGCGGTTGTAAGGGCCCGTGACCTGTGTCAGAGCATAAGGGGAAACAGTGACCACCCCATCCCGTGGGACAGTCACCGCCTTCCGGGTAGGAACTGTCAACACACCCTTCTTCTCCTCCGGGCCCTCCTCCTCTACCTCCTCCTCAGGCTCCACACTCTCACTGCCGGCCCCATTCCCCCTCTTCCCCTTGACCGGGCTAACCTCTTCCAGGTCTAGGCCCATCCCCAGCCTCTCAGCCTCCTCCTCTCTCTCCCGCTCCCTCCGGGCCTTCTTGGCCTCCCACATGTGCAGGCCGTGGTCGGGCTCATTGAGGGACTTGTGCTGGTAGAAGACCAGGGAGATGCGGGTGGGGTGGCTGCGGTCGGGCCGGAGGATGGGTGTGGTGGCATGGAGCTCTCGGCGGGCGCATTCGATCAGGATGGAACCGTGGGAGGGAGCCACCGCCACCCCACCGATATCACTGTCCAGGAAGTTGTGCTCGCTGTCCGACCACACCTCTTCCTGTTCCTGTTTGACCTCTTTTGGGTTGGGGAAGAGAGGGGAAGGGGCCTGATGAGGAGGATGGGGGACACTGTGCGGAATAACATGACCTACATGACCTCTAACTTCGTCCTTGACTCCCAGCTCCGCCTTCGCCCTGAGGAGACCATTGAGCCTGCTGTGGAGGCCCTCTGGGTGGGTGTGGGTGGAGGAGGAGGGAGGAGGAGTGCTGTGGCTGTGAGGGGGTCTGAGGAGAGGGGAGCAGTGCACCTTGTTGGGCTCCGTTTTAAAAATCCTGGGGGAGTAGTCGCCACCCCGGGGCATTCCTGGGGGGGTCCGACATGTGTCAGGGTCCACCAGCTGCTTTCTGCTGAGTCCTGGGGAGTAACCATTCACAGCCACAGCCTCTTCCATTGTCTTGTAATGGAATGGGGAACCATTGCTCTGGGTCCCTGGTGGCCCTCTGTACTGGGGGGCAGGCAGGCCGGGGCGATGGGGGGAAAGAGACTCCATCCCTGGTGTTGATCTTCCAGGAGGAGTGGGGTAGGTGGGGGTGCTGTGGTTGTAAGCGCTAGGGGAGTTAGAGTCTGGTACATACGCACCCACATTTCCTGGTCTGTAAGAGCTGAAGGACTGAGGCTCTTTTTTGAACAAGGGGGACTGATCTGCTGAAGAAGCACTTTTCAAACCTGTCAAGTTAAACATACAAACCGGGATTAATGATGAGTATTTACATACCACATTTTTCAAGCTTTTTCTTGTACATGATTTTGTAGCAACAATCAATCAACCAATTAATCAATTAATGCACCCACCCTATCCACCCACTCAATCACCCATCCATCAATCAATTGATAAATCAATGAACCAACCAACCAATTGACTAATCATCCATCCAACCAACCAACCAATCAATCAATCAATCAATCAATCAATCAACCAGAGATCTCTACCTTTGTTGGCAGTCTTGACCTTGCCCGGGGTTAGTGGACTCTGTCCAGGCTTCCTGTCCTGAGCTGCAGCTTGTTTGTCAGCCTGGGCCTTCAGCTTGGCCTCCTGCTTCCTCTTACGGGCTGATTTCACCGGCTCAGCCAGCAGACGCACCTGGTGATGATATAAACATGGTCATTAAGGAGAGCTTTTAGTAGATGCTTTTATCAAGTGTCTTGAAGTAAACACGGAAATCTGACTCATGCAAGAATCAAACCCAAAACTCTCCTATTGACATGTCCTTGACACCAACTAATTTCAATACCAAAGGGCGCATTGGTGACCAACCAACACCCTGAAGGGCAACTGGATGTGCAGGTTGATTAGTAAAATCAGGTGTGGTAGAGCAGAACTGGAACAAAAGCCCGCGCACCCAGTAACTCTATAAGAGGAGGGTTGGCCACCCTATCTTATAGCCTCTTGGTTCTCCTGGTCGCTACAGGGGGTACGAACCGATTTAGGGTGAAGTTGCCCCTAGATGCTGATCTCTTCTGTCAGTTTCACATTTTCCCCACTAATAAGGTTAGGACTGGGGGAGAGGAAGCTGCATATAGATCTTTACCCAGGGGAGACTTAAACCTGGAGTGTTGGAACCTACCTCTCTGGGGAAGGCTGAGAGCACCTGCAGGGCCCCAGTCTGGATCTTGGCCCACTGGCCATCGGCACGGCCAAACTCATCCCTCTGTGAGATCTTATAAAGGGGCAAGACGTGGAGCTGTTCGTCCTCAGGGACGTTACGCACCGCACGGTTGTCCTCCTTGGTTAAAGTGCAAACCTGCAGGAGGGTGAGACATTTTGCGCAAATTGAAAAGACTAACACAGTATCTCCCAGATTTCCGGGATAAAATGCCTATCTTGGTGGAAGTGAAAACAGGTATTTTTGGTATTTTATTAGGATCCCCATTAGCTGTTGAAAAAGCAGCAGCTACTCTTCCTGAGGTCCATACAAAACATGAAACATAATACAGAATGACATAATACAGAACATCATTAGACAAGGACAGAACGACATACATTTTTAAAAAGGCACACGTAGCCTACATCTCAGTGCTTACAGACAAACTATCAAATAGGGGAGAGGCGTTGTGTCGTGAGGTGATATGATAGCTGATATTGATTTTTGTATCGACTATGGAAACATGTTAATGATTTGATATTGACATTTGTCTAAGATATGTTCATTAATATATTAAAAACATATATGTGTATATATACTGTATATATTTACAAAATAATATATGGGGGATTGGAAATTATGCAGACAATTACAATGATGGTACAATGCTACAATCTCTCTGCAGTATTAAAGCTGACTTACCCAGGCCCCCAAAAATAAAAAATATATGATATGTCCATTAATATGCTGGCACGCAATCAGAAGCGAGTGTCTAAGTATCTGTGTCTGTGGTTCTCTCTATGTGTGACAGTGAGTGTGTGTGCGTGCGTGGGTGTGTGTGCGTGCGTGCGTGTGTGTATGTGTGCGCGATTGAGCGAGCGTGCGTATGTGTCTGTGTCTATTTCTCTGTGTGTTTGACAGTGAATGTGTGTGCACCTGTGTGTGTCCATTGACAAACAGTCATGTGAGGGGCGTACCACAGTGCTGCCATTGTTCATGTTGTGTGTGTCTTTGTGAGCGTGGGCACAGAAATCCACACACGCCGTGACCCCGGAGAAAGGTCGGCCCGCCCTCCGACCCAGCCTGCAGTCCTGGCCCGCCTGCTCCTGATCCACCTGGTTTTGGAAAGCCTCCGGGGCCAGTCTCTGGTAGACAGGACCCAGGTCTGTAGCCAGGTTCTGCAGCCGATTCTCCAGCTTCTCCTCCTGAACAACCCACAGACAGACAACACACAGATCAGAGGAAGAGTGGGACAAAAAGGGACAGGAACAGATGAGATAAAAGGTGTGAGGAAATAAAGGAGAGGCCCCTGGAGAATCTGGGAGTGTTTAAGATAATACCAGTAATGTTTAAGTCACTATCCTCCATGTCACGCTTTGACTGTCATATCAACCTGAGGCCACTAGGAGTCTATTAGCCACTTTAACATGCCAAGAAGACTATTCATAGAGGAATATCTATTCTAAACCATTGATTGTAAAGCTATAACAAGGCTTAGATTAGCAAAGCAAAGAGCTAGGGTTTAGGCATATTGGGAAGTGGCTAGGGTTCTTTTCAGACCAGGCTCTCAAATCTAATTCAGGGATGTCAGACTCAATTCCTAGAGAGTCAAATTGGCTGCTGGTTTTTTGCTCTTTCCCTTAAGCTAGCTCTGATTTAGACCAGGAAAACCAGGTATGTGGACTCCCTAGCTAATCAATGGCCTTAAATGAGCATATAAGTGCAAGGGAGGAACGAAGACCTGCTGACACTGTGGCCAGCCCTAGAGGATTAGAGTTTGACCCAGTTTGACTGGAGTGTCCTGGTCCTCACCTCCTGTGGCATATCTCCCAGCAGGCGGTACTTTCGGGGGATCTTGCTGCGGGCGAACTTGCAGCCGTTGAAGTACATACTCCAGGAGCAGCCGAAGGAGAACGAGGCGCCACAAGTGTCTGGGTCCAAACCCTGGCACGCACACGTCCGACTGGAGAGACAGAAAGAGGGAGAGAGATGGGGAGAGGGGGAAGAAGATCCATTTAGATCCTGGCACATAAGTGCAACTGAAGAGTGAGAGGGAGAGAGACAAGTCACTAAATGCTAGAAAGGAAAGAACTAACTCCTTTGTTCTATGAATGTAAATGTGTATGTGTAAGCCTGTTATTGAATAATACGCATAGGTCTGTTGTTTCAGTAACTCACTCCTCGTTGAGGGCGCAGCGTCGACTGGTGGGGGAGCCGTATTTACAGAGGGTCTGAGTGAGTTCTTGGTACAGACTGTCTGCCACGCCCCGGGGGATGCCCTCCCATGCCAGGATGAGGATCACCACCACGGCACTCTCACAGCGGTGCCCTGCCCGGTGTCTCACCAGACACAGCAGCTTCTCCTCCTCACTCCCCCGACGGATCACCTGGGGGAGAGAGAAAGTTTACTACACAGACATGCAGATGTGTAGCACACACAGCCATATACGCACCTATACACCTACACACGCAGCAGTGTACACACAAGCACGCACGCACGCACACACACACACACACACACACGCAGCAGTGTACACAGAGGCATGCACGCACGCACACACACACGCACACACACACACACACACACACACACACACACACACACACACACACACACACACACACACACGCAGCAGTGTACACAGAGGCATGCACGCACGCACACACGCACACACACACACACACACACACACGCAGCAGTGTACACAGAGGCATGCACGCACGCACACACACACAGGAGGGACTTACCCACTTGGCGATGGGACAACCCTGGGAACTGCGTCCTTCTTTCCCAGTGTACACCACCACCTCCAGCCTTACTGCCTGCCCTTTCTCTCCATACCTTTGAACATACACAGCAATAACATACAGAGCCGGATTATTGCAGGGGCTTACTGGGGATGAAGCCCCTGGGTCCAGGCCAATGGGGGGCACAGGCCAAGAGGCAGCAAAAAAAAATATATATATACAGTGCCTTGCGAAAGTATTCGGCCCCCTTGAACTTTGCGACCTTTTGCCACATTTCAGGCTTCAAACATAAAGATATAAAACTGTATTTTTTTGTGAAGAATCAACAACAAGTGGGACATAATCATGAAGTGGAACGACATTTATTGGATATTTCAAAAATGTTTAACAAATCACAAACTGAAAAATTGGGTGTGCAAAATTATTCAGCCCCTTTACTTTCAGTGCAGCAAACTCTCTCCAGAAGTTCAGTGAGGATCTCTGAATGATCCAATGTTGACCTAAATGACTAATGATGATAAATACAATCCACCTGTGTGTAATCAAGTCTCCGTATAAATGCACCTGCACTGTGATAGTCTCAGAGGTCCGTTAAAAGTGCAGAGCATCATGAAGAACAAGGAACACACCAGGCAGGTCCGAGATACTGTTGTGAAGAAGTTTAAAGCCGGATTTGGATACAAAAAGATTTCCCAAGATTTAAACATCCCAAGGAGCACTGTGCAAGCGATAATATTGAAATGGAAGGAGTATCAGACCACCGCAAATCTACCAAGACCTGGCCGTCCCTCTAAACTTTCAGCTCATACAAGGAGAAGGCTGATCAGAGATGCAGCCAAGAGGCCCATGATCACTCTGGATGAACTGCAGAGATCTACAGCTGAGGTGGGAGACTCTGTCCATAGGACAACAATCAGTCGTATATTGCACAAATCTGGCCTTTATGGAAGAGTGGCAAGAAGAACGCCTTTTCTTAAAGATATCCATAAAAAGTGTTGTTTAAAGCTGCCACAAGCCACCTGGGAGACACACCAAACATGTGGAAGAAGGTGCTCTGGTCAGATGAAAGCAAAATTGAACTTTTTGGCAACAATGCAAAACGTTATGTTTGGCGTAAAAGCAACACAGCTCAGCACCCTGAACACACCATCCCCACTGTCAAACATGGTGGTGGCAGCATCATGGTTTGGGCCTGCTTTTCTTCAACAGGGACAGGGAAGATGGTTAAAATTGATGGGAAGATGGATGGAGCCAAATACAGGATCATTCTGGAAGAAAACCTGATGGAGTCTGCAAAAGACCTGAGACTGGGACGGAGATTTGTCTTCCAACAAGACAATGATCCAAAACATAAAGCAAAATCTACAATGGAATGGTTCAAAAATAAACATATCCAGGTGTTAGAATGGCCAAGTCAAAGTCCAGACCTGAATCCAATCGAGAATCTGTGGAAAGAACTGAAAACTGCTGTTCACAAATGCTCTCCATCCAACCTCACTGAGCTCGAGCTGTTTTGCAAGGAGGAATGGGAAAAAATGTCAGTCTCTCGATGTACAAAACAGATAGAGACATACCCAAGCGACTTACAGCTGTAATCGCAGCAAAAGGTGGCGCTACAAAGTATTAACTTAAGGGGGCTGAATAATTTTGCACGCCCAATTTTTCAGTTTTTGATTTGTTAAAAAAGTTTGAAATATCCAATAAATGTCGTTCCACTTCATGATTGTGTCCCACTTGTTGTTGATTCTTCACAAAAAAATACAGTTTTATATCTTTATGTTTGAAGCCTGAAATTTGGCAAAAGGTCGCAAAGTTCAAGGGGGCCGAATACTTTCGCAAGGCACTGTATATATTTATATACAGTATATGTTCCTTTTTTTATATTATAATTTTTTATCCAACCACAGCCCACTCCCAATGTTAAAAATACACCAGAGAGCATCCTCTACCCATAGAGGATCAACAGTTTATAAAAAAATAACTATGGATTAAGTTTTGTCACAAGCACATATAGGTATCTGCCAAAAAGGAAACACCAATATAAATTGTTTGGGCTGCATGCGTGCCAAATAGACTACAGCTTGTTGCGTTGTGGCCATAGACATATAATCCATAGAAGAGTTTTGTAACCCCGTACCCTGGCAATTTGACTGTTAAAAGTCATAGGTACACTAGCAATGGATGCCAATCCTGACTTGAATTGGAGCAGCCATCTGTGGAATATATTTGGTTATGCTTGGTTGCGGCTGTCTGTCCTTTTGCAGATTTCAAAATACAATCGTGAGAAAAATGTACAGTTTGGAAAGCAAATGCCTACTGCTGAAAAGAGAAGATGAATCTGTCTATAGAACCAATATAAATATTTTTTCACAACAAATCCTAATTTGTAGCTAACAGCAGCACTGTTTTTCAAAGTAGCTCATCTTAAAATAGGCTGTTGCCACAAGGATCCCATTGGCCATCACCAGGAGCAGCCTATGGGCTCATCTTCATCCTTACATGCTGACCAGACCGGACACGTTGCGTGCACGAGCATCACAAAATAAATTTAGAAATCCATGTTATTCAATTATTGCACCCACACTGCTCGAGCGCGCCAACGAGCGTCTCCAGGGCCAGGGGCTAAAATAGAACTCCTTTCTATTTCTGATGCAAAAGGCGCTGAAAGTCCTGCCTCTCCCATCTCCTCATTGGTTATACCCACGTGGGTGATTGAAAGACTAAATGTTTTGCCGGTTGTCGTGGTAAAAGTGTAGATGCCAATCACCATATAAGTTCAAAGACGAAAACGCCTGGAAGGAGGAGAGATGACTAGAAACGATTCGGTTGGCCGTTTTATGTGTGGATTAATTGTCGGAGTAGAAGACCTTGTGGATTTCAGGTAAAATAACAACTCAATGTTTATATCCCAGGACAAATTAGCTAGCAACAGCAAGCTAGCTAAATAGGACAAATTAGCTAACAAGTGTAAGCTAACTAGCTAAATTGCCATACATGTTTAATGCTTTTCGACCTGCACCAGGCTGGCCAAAACATCACTGCTCTAGAGGAGATCTGCATGGAGGAATGGGCCAAAATAACAGCAACAGTGTGTGAAAACCTTGTGAAGACTTACAGAAAACGTTTGACCTCTGTCATTGCCAACAAAGGGTATATAACAAAGTATTGAGATAAACTTTTGTTATTGACCAAATACTTATTTTCCACCATCATTTGCAAATAAATTCATTAAAAATCCTACAATGGGATTTTTTTTCTCATTTTGTCTGTCATAGTTGAAGTGTACCTATGATGAAAATTACAGGCCTCTCTCATCTTTTTAAGTGGGAGAACTTGCACAATTGGTGGCTGACTAAATACTTTTTTGCCCCACTGTATGTCACGATTGTTATAATGATTGGACCAAGCATGTGTAGAATTCCACATGTTTAATAATTAATAAACACACCAAACAAAACAGAAGAAAAACTAAACGTGACGTTCTGGGCTGCTCACAGGCAGCTACACAAAAACAAGATCCCACAAAACACAAAGGGGAAATGGCTGCCTAAATATGATCCCCAATCAGAGACAACGATAAACAGTTGTCTCTGATTGGGAACTATACCAGGCCAACATAGAAATATAAATCACCTAGTCACACCCTGACCTAACCAACATAGAGAATGAAAAGCTTTCTATGGTCAGGGCGTGACAATATAAAACAAATTAAAAAGCCCCGGGGCCTATGATTTCTTAATACGGACCTGATAACGTACACATCACATCTTCATGACATTTCACACTTCCCATCTTAGAACACAAACACAATCCTTTCAGCAATGACATACTGTATCAAGCATTTCTCCCTTTATCTGCGACCACCAGCACCAACATCTTTCAATGAATGCCAATACAAAAACAAATCACATTTTGAGAACTTCATCAAAATACAATGGGACAGTAGGACTACATCACTAGCCAAAATGCAGCAATAGTGTTTGGAATAACTGTCAAAACAGTTAAAAACCAGGCACTGAGGCCATTCAGCAGTGAGACCATAGAGCAGAGAGACTGGAGTGTGTGGTTGTTGTAGAGGTTGTCATTTCTCCTCATGTGCCCCTCGACCTGGCCCTAGGGGTTCCCTGTTCTAACATGCAGGGTGTGTTTTTGTATTTGTGAATGTATGTGTGTACAAGTGTGTGTTTTGCCAGCGGGGTGCTGCTTTCCTTCAATGACAGGCTCTATAATTTAAGAGTTATAATATGATTGTAAGCCCTACCTCATTCCATGAACACCAAGAGCCCTTTGGGAAACCAGGCCTTTGGCAGGGCAAATGGATCATACAGTAGGCTAATAAGAGTATGTACCATACATTTAGAAATATATACAGCTACAGAGTAGTGGTAGTGGTACATATTAGCCTAGCTCTATGAGCCTACTGGTAAGACAACCTGTGAGGCACTGAGCCACTCTTGTTTCATATTAACTCTTACCTTAGCAGTGTTATACAGCCAATAGATTTGTCATGAAAACAGAAGTGGATTAGCACCTCACAGGTTTGCCGTCCCAATGGAAATATAAATGTATAAAGTAAAATGGCTAGGCAGCAACAAACACTTGTTTTCCCCCCCAAGCTTGGTTGTGGAATGGAATAAAAAAACTGATGCAGTTTGGCTTGTTAGTTTTTGTTGTTACCTGTTCTCCATCATCTCTCTGACGGCTGACACACTGGGTCCAGCACCAAGATGAGTGTAGTACGGACCCTCCTCCTTCTCTATGATTTGCTCTGTGGAGAGAGAGTCGTTTTTAGAACGCAGCTTCAGCTTATTTCCCGGAAAGCAAATGCTATGTACATGGATGTGACAAATACAGACCCAGTCAACCAGTCATGTTGTGGCATGCAGAGAAAATCATATTCATAATCATCATAATCCTCATCATTATTATGTCCACCACCACTACCATCATCATCAAGGTGACTCACCCATGCAGCCACAGGAGGGGATCTCAGAGAGTTTCTTAGAGGGGGTGTTGAGCAGGTTCTTAGTGGGCGTGTCCAGGAATATGAGGGGTGATTCCAGGAAGCTGTTTACGTTGTGTTTGGTTGGCGTCAACTCCTCTGATAGGTCCAAAGCACCATCAGTTGACGTGGACAAGATGGTGACCGGACCAGACTTCTCCACCTTGTAATACCCCTGCCGTTGACCCCCAGAGGAGTAGCCGTTGGGTAAACTATGGTTCAACCCAGTTCTGTGGTTGTTAGAGTCTAAACTGGTGAAACTGGGGTTGGTGGAGCTAGCCTTTAGGTTAGCACCGTGCTGCTGCCAAACGTAGGGCTGCGATACCTGAGAATACAATCGTCTTTCACACTCATGTCCCTGTCCAACTCCTTGTCCCTGTAAAGGGTCCAGGTGACCGTTCAGAGGACCATTGTGGTGACCGTTCAAATGCGACCACTGTTGGTTGTCATGACCATAACCTAGACCACGAATGACGGCTCCAGAGGTTTTGTGGTATTTGACCCCACTGTGGCTGTTGCTGTAGTAAAAGAGCTGCCGTTGTTCCTCCTGAGCCTCAGCCAGGTATCTCTTTAGATCCATTTGAGTCTGAGGCAGGAACAGGCTCCTCTTGTGGCTGAGCGACAATGTCTTCGGCTGGGGCAGAACCTTCTGGACCCTGGCTCTGTGGGGGGTCTTGCCGTTGGGTGTCCTTTTGGACATGGGGATCTTGTTGTTGGGGTTGTAGCCCTCCTCTTCAACCCCTTCCATCCCCTTCTTCTTCCTAGGTTTGGAAGGTGTGGAACTTGGTTTCCTCACAGGGATTTTCTTGTTGTTGGGTGGTGCATGCTGGGAATTGTAGTTGTACTTGATGGCCGAGACTGGCGTTCCTCTGGGAGGGTTGTTCTCAGAGTGCTGGGAGGGTTGGAAACCCTGCTGCTTGTGACGTGATTGGATGATGAATGCCAACTCGGCCAGTTGAGCCGCCACCTCTTCCTCATCCCTGTTCCTCCCGCTCTTACCCACCGTCCTCTCTGTTGTTTCCTTACTATTCCTCTCCATGTCTTTCCGCTCTCTGAAAGTGCCTTCGGACCTGTTATGGTGAGAACTAAGGTCTTGGTCTGCTCTCCTGTACAGGTGTTGTCCTGCTCTCTCGGTGCTGTCGTAGGGAAGTCTGCCACAGTCCGAGCTGGCTTCTAGCAGGTCCTGTAGGGACAGCTTGCCAGTGGCTGCGGGGCTACGGGAATGACACTGGATGACAAGACTCTGTCTGGCCACCGGGGACCTGATGACTGAGGTCTGGTGCAGAGGGGAGCGTATGACTGAGGTCTGGTGCAGAGGGGAGCTGATGATTAGAACTTTGTTGGGGAGGAAACCTGTAGGGGGTTTGACATCCTGGAGAGAGGTGTTTCTACTGGATAAGTGCATGGAAGATGTGGTGGGGTTTTGACCATGTGCGTCCATTCTAAAGGGTTCTGGGGGGTTTTGGGGGATAGATGCCAGTAAGGTTAGCGCCTCGATAGCAATAGCTTGGTCATTGCTAATATTCCTCTCTTGCACCAACGACTGGATGCTTGGCAGAGAGAGATCTGGAGAGGGTTGCTCTCGTTTGACAATAATGTCAAGAGCTTTCCGTGGACTGATGGGAGTGCTTCTCAGGAGTAGGTCTACCTTAAAGTCATCCGGCTCTGTTTTTAACGAGTGTAGCACCGGGGAACGGGAGCTAAACAGCTTGTCCTCCAGCCCCTTCCTATCTGTGATAGAGAAACATACAACTGCTGCTAGTGTGGACAGAGCGTCCACATAGACATCGTCATCATTGCCCCCTAGTAGGGTGGAGGACTGCTCTGTAGACCACACCCACGACTCCTCCAACTTTATCTTCTTCAGAGGAACGGTCATGGTGTCATCCGGAAGTGCATCATTGGGCTCAGAGCTGCCTTTGGGGTATGTGGTTTTTGTAGTCCTTTGGGACTCTAATAGTCTTGTAGTCTTTTGGGAATCTGGTGACACTGGAGCAGTGTTGGTTTTAGACAGGTTTTCGTCAGCACCATTGTGAAAAGATGAAGAGTAGTGGTGTTGCAGAAGAAGTGCATCGTTGGTGTCCTCCAGGCCAGGCTCTCTCTTGATAAGTACTGCTGGTCGGCCATCTAGGATTGGGGTGAGAGTGTGGGCGTGGGGAGGGTGTGTGTGAGGGTGTGTCTGGGGGTGTGTGGGAGGTATGTGACACTCCTCCTCTGCCGTATAGCTTTCCTTTACCATCTGGACAGGGCTTCTGCCATTTATTGCGACGCCCTCTGGAACCACCTGAGAGAGAGAGCGAGAGAGAGAGTTGCCACAAGAAAAGGGCAACCAGTTAAGATTAAACACAATTGTAAATACAACCCACATGTATGTTTATATATTTTCCCTATTGTACTTCATTTGCGCATCGTTACAACACTGTACATAGCCATAATGTGACATTCGAAATGTATCGATTCCTTTTAAACTTTTGTGAGTGTAATGTTTATTGTTCACTTTTGTTGATGGTCTATTTCACTTACTTTGGCAATGTGAACACATGTTTCCCATGCCAATAAAGCCCTTTGAATTGAATTTAGAGAGAGAGAACGAGAAAGAAAGTGAGAGAGAGACACACGGAGAAAGATAGATTTGAATCTATAATTTCCACTTGAAAATTTCAGACTTGATTTGCCCTAATGATAAATATATCAACCCCTACAAACACTTCCATTAATTATAATCCTCATAATAAATCACATTTCCTGTTGCTGTAGGATTATTTTCCTGCTGTGAGAAACTGGTTGAATTAAGATAGCAGATCTGTACCTTACTGCTTTGTGTGTGTGTGTGTGTGTGTGTGTGTGTGTGTGTGTGTGTGTGTGTGTGTGTGTGTGTGTGTGTGTGTGTGTGTGTGTGTGTGTGTGTGTGTGTGTGTGTGTGTGTGTGTGTGTGTGTGTGTGTGGGTGTGTGTGTGTGTGTGTGTGTGTGGATACAGTAGTGTACATACCATAATACTGTCATGGAGCAAGGCCAAATCTTTTCTGAACCCCGGAGTTTCTATATTAATAGGAGCTTGCAACACCTTCCATAATTAATGATAATGTCGTTGGCATCCAATCTGATTAAAACAATATGACAGAGATAAAAACACCACAGTGCCAAGACTCCACCCACTAAATTGTGTGTGTGCCTGTTTTATGTATAGTTAATGAACTGTTCTAATTACAGGGAGCCTGGAGGTGGGTGGGTGTCAGCTACTTGTTTACCTTGTCTGAACTGTCATTAAACTCACTGTTTAACCACTCTTTATAGACTACACTACCCAGCATGCACTCGCTGTTTTAAAGCCTCCAGGCCTACAGTACCCAACATGCCCTGTGAGAAAGGACAGCCACCAGCCGTCTAGTCTTGGTCACATCCTTCTTCTAGGCCACTACTAACACAACTGACTCAACCCTAGTTCAATTAGTTGAATTAGGTGTGTTAGTACAGGGCTGGAACAAAAATGTGGACTGGAGTTGAGAAACACTGCTGTAGTACAGGATTAACTGGGCTAATAAGACACATGAGGGTTTGTGTTACTGCTGTTACTGGCACAGAGACAGTTCTATCTCACAGAGGACCAGTGCAGCTCACCTCATCATCACATCTCTGTTGCTGGGTAAAACAAGACGTGTCTATCTAATGGAGAAAGGACGCCCTTACGTGACAGACAAAGGGTAGGCAGGTAGTATGAAGTGTGAACATACTTTTACAGTGTTGGTGGTACTCTAAAAACGTACAAACCCTACAACAACCCTATAAATAGTCTGAGCTGCTACTGTAGGTCACTGATATTAAATTAGATTAGCAAGAGGGACATTGCTTACAACAACAACAACAATAGAAAGGCAACATACAACATAAAATCATCACCATAAGCTGTAAGAAGAATGCACTTTACATTGATCAGACTCAACTTAAAGCACTGTCTACACTTTCTCTAACCCACACACCAAACAGAAAACTCAGTCTGTGGATCAATTACGGGGTGAAGCCCTCTTCTCTCCTTCCACTAGAGATGAGAATTATACACAATAATACCCTCCCAATACACTGTAGTAAAACCCCAACTCTATTTACAGTCATGTAGTATTCAGAACACCCCTCCTCTCCTCCTCTCCTGGTCTCGTGACCCTCTATTACCACTAAGAGCATGCTGCTACTGATAGCGGGAGAGGAGGCTGAGGCAACATCTTGACTGCTGCTGAAATCATAAGAGAGAGACATCACAGAGAATGTGGAAATGAGCTACTATTGAGAAAGAGAGAGAGAGCAAGAGAAAAAGGGAGCGAGAGGGAGAGAAAGAGAGACAGATACAGAAAGAGGAGACAGTAGGAGAGAGAGAAATTGATGGAGAGAAATAGGGAGAGGAAAGAGAGAGAGAGAGAAAGAAAGAAAGGGTTAAAGGCAGTGTGTCACTCACGTTAACCTGCTTTTCATAGCAAAGCAGTAGTGGCTGGGTTCCAGCACTACGCCAGCAGTGTGTATGTATCATAACATTTCATATAACAGTACATTAATATATTTTTTGACATATACTGTAGATATGGGTGTCTGTAATGTTTTTGTAAGATATACAGTACCAGTCAAAAGTTTGGACACACCTACTCATTCAAGGGTTTTTCTTTATTTTTGCTATTTTCTACATTGTAGAATAATAGTGAAGACATCAAAACTATGAAATAACACATATGGAATCATGTAGTAACCAAAAAACACTTGGTCTGCGCAATGCTCTAAGTACACGTCACGGTAATCCATCTAATCCATGAAACAAATCAAAATAGATTTTAGATTTTAGATTCTTCAAAGTAGCCACCCTTTCCTGAATGACAGCTTGCACAAATCTTCACTCCTGTCCTAGCAACAAGACTGCTCTCTGACTCCTAACGACCCTCTCAGAGGAGAAGGGTTTCCAAGGAGGTTTCAACCGAGGGACTATCCATTCCTAACAAACACACATACAGACACGCATCAATACACACACACATACACACACACACACACACACACACACACACACACACACACACACACACACACACACACACACACACACACACACACACACACACACATACACACACACACACACAGCTCCACATAGGGAGTGTCCATACACCATATACAATGCACTCCACACACAGAGACGCATACAAAGATTTCCCTTTTACGCTTGCTTCGAGGCAAGCAACACTGAAGCATGCATGAGAGCGCCAGCTGTTCCGGACGACCGTGTGATTACACTCTCTGTAGCCCATGTGAGCAAGACCTTTAAACAGGTCAACATTCACAAGGCCGCGAGGCCAGACGGATTACCATGACGTGTACTTAGAGCATGCGCAGACCAAGTGTCTTCACTAACATTTCCAACCTCTACCTGACCGAGTATGTAATACCTACAGTTGAAGTCGGAAGTTTACATACACCTTAGCCAAATACATTTAAACTCAGGAATTGTGAAAAAACTGAGTTTAAATGTATTTGGCTAAGGTGTATGTAAACTTCCGACTTCAAAAGTTCAACTGTTTAGCAACTGTATATACTAGGTTGTGTCAGAGGATAGCCAGAAAATTGTCAAAGACTCCAGTTACCCAAGTCATAGACTGTTCTCTCTGCTACCACACGGCAAGCGGTACCGGAGTGCCAAGTCTAGTTCCAAAAGGCTCCTTAACAGCTTCTACCCCCTGCTGAACAATGAATCAAATGGCAAACCAGACTAATTACAAATGACCTCGACAAACCTGTACCCCTGCACATATACTCGGTACCGGTAACCCCGGTATATAGCCGTGGTATTGTTGTTCTTGTGTTACTTAATATTTTTTTTTTAATTCTAACTTATTTAGTAAATATTTTCTCAACTCTATTTGTTGAACTGAATTGTTGGTTAAGGGCATGTAAGTAAGCATTTCACGGTAAGGTCTACACCTGTTGTATTTGGCGCATGTGACAAATAACATTTTATTTTATTTTACTTCTGAAAAGAAGTGACATCATAAGAATACAGTAGGCATTTTCACATCCTCATTGAATGTCACAGACAGCAAACAGGTGGTTCTACTGTCAATCCTTTCAGAACATTCTCTTAAAATAATGCATTAAAAAGGCTTATTTAAAAGTATTTGAAAAGTAATTCTTGATAAAGTAGCTCTCTGATAATCCTCAAAAACCACAGGCTGCAGACAGTCTTACGACAACTATCCCACTGTATGCTGAACTTAAGACAAGACATAAAAAAGCATGCTTCCTTCCTGGGCTGAGTGTGTGAGTGTGTTTCTCTGAAGTTCTGTGCATCGTATTCGTTTCATTCATAGAGCGTAATGCCACCTTCCTCTCTGAACTCAACTTCACAGAATCAGACACACACTGACTAAACAGAGCAGTGCACAAATACATTAACTCCTACAAACACTGCAGCTACTAATAATACTCTTTCTTCCAGCCAGTCAGGCTAAAAACAGAATCAAACAGACTCATGCAAACACAGTAGCACAAAAAGAAAACATTGCATAATGTACTATCACGACTGCTACTACCGCAGCTAAAACTACCACAGCACAACCTACAAACACTCTTCTCCACTTTTCAATGAAAAGTTACTACTACTACTTCTGTCCTAGCAACAAGACTACAACTGCTCTCTGACTCCTAACGACCCTCTCAGAGGAGAAGGGTTTCCAAGGAGGTTTCAACCGAGGGACTATCCATTCCTAACAAACACACAAACACACACATCAATGCACACACACATGTGCGCACACACACACATACACACACAGGCACACACACACACACACACACAGGCACACACACACACACACACACACACACACACACACACACACACACACACACACACACACACACACACACACACACACACACACACACACACACACACACACACACACACACAGCTTCACATAAGGATTACCCATCCCTAGCATCCCCAAACAGAGAGACAAGAAGCATCTGTATCTCACCAAAATATATAATGATATGCCTTACATCATATACTACTACTACTACTACTACTACTACTACTACTACTACTACTACTACTACTACTACTACTACTACTACTACTACTACTACTACTACTACTACTACAACTACTACTACTACTACTACTACTACAGTAGCCTGGCGGGTAGGAGCGTTGGGCCAGTGACCGAAAGGTTGCTGGATTGAATCCCTGAGCTGACAAAGCAAAAATCTGTTGTTCTCCCCCTGAGCAAGGCAGTTAACCCACAATTCCCCGGGCGCTGTTGACGTGGATGTCGATTAAGGCAGCCCCCCCCCCCCCCCCCCGCACCTCTCTGATTCAGAGGGGTTGGGTTAAATGTGGAAGACACATTTCAGTTGAATGTATTCAGTTGTACAACTGACTGTATTTCCCTCTACTAGAACCAGACAGTAATGCTAGTCTAACTACTGTTAACTCTCCTCTCTCACACAAACAAAAAAATAGACAGACAGAAAGAGAAGGACGCAGACGGATCCTTGTCCCACCACGGCTAAAAAAGACATGCAGAGAAAAAAGGAGAAGGGTGGTTGTTACCGTGGAAACTGGTTTCTTTAACGCTCCTTTGGCCACGTCCTTGCACGCCACCTGGAAAACACAACCCCCCCCCCCCACACACACACACACACACACACATCGTTAGTGATTTAGAGGTTACACAGTCCAACAGGAATAGTAATAATAACAATCAACTATTTGTATCAAACCTTTTATATATAGTTAGTATTAGTTAGTATATAGTTTGTATTCTAATAGTAGTATACTGAAACTGCTTCCAAATACAAACACAACACACAAAACACATGCAAACACACAGGACACAAAACACTGAAAAACAGTAGGGCTAGTTATCATAATAATACATTCTACCGTAAAGTATCTTTCATACACTACATTGTTTATATCCTGATATCCTGAAACTGTTTCCAAATCCACACACAGCGCAGCAGCACAGGAGACAGGGTTAGTCTCCAGCTAGAATGCTGTACTGTATTAATATGCGTCTGGAGCTAGACAATAGCCTCCAGGGCTACTAAAGGCTCCAGGCAGCTTTACCTTGTCTGTCCTCAGAGGCAGAACCTCCAGTTTGGGTAGTATTATATTCCTACAAGGTACCGGTAGCCATCTTGCTTTGCTTTGCTCCCCTCAGCTCTAGATAGAAGAATAGCAGGCTACTATAACAGCCGTCTCTGAGAGGAGGGCGAGCTGAGCTCTCCACTACCATCGCCAGAGCAGAGAGAGGCTGCCTGCCTGTCTGCCTGTGAGACACTGTGTAGAGAACTGCTGTTGCCGCAGACACGAACACAGACATACACACACACTCACGTAAACACACACACACGCACACACGGCATGCCTCTCGCAGACACAGACTGAGCCCCGCCAGCCAATGGGGTGAGGGCGTCAGCGGCTTGTAAATGATCTCCCATGCCTAGTCCCTCCTAAACAAAGGAGCTCCTATGTGGGCTTTTACTCTAGCCCCTACGAACGGGGGACACACACAAACTGTGGACTGGACAACGTAGACGCACCAGACTGGAGCTGAGCTGAGGAAGAAGAGATAGATGTGTCCACTGAGCTGTGTCTGTCTGAGATATTAACCCTTTAAATGCCACTCACAAACTGGGTGTGGGAAACAACATGTTATTTATTAATATGTTTATTAATGGCGTATTCAACATTATGGAAAAGTTGATTAACAAAATTAGGCCTAACACATGTATTATATTGTTTTCTATTGTATTCTATTCATACAGAAGTAGACAGGGTCAGAGTTAGACAGAAAATACAATCACTCTGAGATGATATTGCATGAGAGACAACAAGAACATATGACTGAATTCAAATCACTGGTATAATTATTTAGCATCTTAATGGACCCTGACTGTAATGCAAAGCACACACTCCTGTCTGTCTGGCATCAGTCATAGCTCCAATGATTCCTCCAAGTCACCTCATAGTTCAAACTACAAACACTTGTCCTAGCCTCTATAGTCACGTTACGCTAGCTTTTTATGAACACTGTGTCATAACGCTATGAGCAAACGTCAATCTTAAAAATATATATATATTAAAAGTATCAGTTTTATAACAAGACGAGAGTTGCAGAGTATTTTTATTATCTAAGCTGTGATTTGGGGCTGTGATTTCCCTAAGCTGTGATTTGGGGCTGTGATTTCCCTAAGCTGTGATTTGGGGCTGTGATTTCCCTAAGCTGTGATTTGGGGCTGTGATTTCCCTAAGCTGTGATTTGGGGCTGTGATTTCCCTAAGCTGTGATTTGGGGCTGTGATTTCCCTAAGCTGTGATTTGGGGCTGTGATTTCCCTAAGCTGTGATTTGGGGCTGTGATTTCCCTAAGCTGTGATTTCTCCAACTAACTCAATGTACACAAACCATGACAGAATTCGCCCTAAGCCATGCCACACTTTCCGGGCTTGTGTTCATTAGGCACGAAACGGAAGAAAATGGACTGAAAAAAGGACGGACTACCTACACTTTTACAATAAACCCAAATGTACGTTTTCTGTTGCAAAATGTTTTCAGACGTTTTCCGTTTCGTACCCTAATGAACCAACCCAGCATTGTGAAACACCAAAACACAGTCAGGTGGTCGACTACTGCTGCATGAGTGTAGCACCAGCCCACAGTGGTTCTGCTCCAGTAACTCTCTACTCCCTGGCATACAGAAGTAGTGGCACGAGTTGTGTGTGTTTGGGGTGGAGAAGAAACACACCCCTGACTCTGACGAGTAGACACCCAGCCCTTCTCTCTCTCTCACTTTCCCTCTCTTTCTCTCTCTCTCTCGTTCCCTCTGTAATTTCTATCTATATCTCTCCCATATCCTCCCCTTTTCTATCCTCTAGCCTCTCTTTCACTCTCTCCCAGCAACTTCTCTTCCTTTCCCCACTCTTTCTCAGCCTCTTCTCAGAGAGAACTCCCTCTTCTCTCTCTCCTCTCTAAAGATGACCATGTGGTGTCGGCAAGGCGGAGGTCATACCAGGACAAGGGAACAAACTCAGGCAGGCTCCCTGTGTGTGTGTGTGGTGTAGCTCAGATACTACGACAACAGCTTATCAGTGTATTCATAACAACCAATAGCAACAGGCAGCATACCAACCCCAAACAAACACACACGGACATCTCTCGTGAGGATAAACCACTGAATTAAAAGGACATCATAGTAAGCACAACTAAGATGTGGCAGTGTTTAACAGACAACTGTTCTAATTTTCATAAGAATCCTTATTCTAACTTGACAGGAAAAAATATATTTTAGAATTCCATTCAACTACAAGGTGTAATTGAGGCAGGTTAGAACAGGTGTAACACTCCACAGAAAAGGAAAGTTTAGATGCAGACAAGGCGAAAGTGAAGTCTGGACTTAAACAGCTAGTGCCAGTGCTAGATGGAGAGAGAGAGAGAGAGAGAGAGAGAGAGAGAGAGAGAGAGAGAGAGAGAGAGAGAGAGAGAGAGAGAGAGAGAGAGACCGACTGTGCGTGTTCTAAACAGGTCAGGTTGGCTTTCCAGTCACCTTTAATATGAATCACCACAACTTTCAACCACCATCTGGTAACATACTGTAACGAGCCTGTAAGACCACCGAAAATCGCAAGGAGTTTGTTGACTAGATTAAACAGTCTAGGACACTGATTTCCCATAAAATAATCAAGTTGTCATTTATTTGGATGAACACAGACAGTGCACCCCAGCACTTATCTTCCACACAATGCCTCACCAAAACTCTCCCCCAGCATGCCTCACATACAGCAACTAATTTGCATAACATTGTGTGACAGACTGATAGACTTTCGAATGTGTAAAACATTACAATAACACACTTAAGAAAGGGTTGCAGCCTGCAGGACACGTGGTCAGTAATTTGGATAGTCCTCTACACCATACTTTACTTGGAAGTTTTATTCAATTACATTTTTCCTTGGATCTTACCAGATCTATTTGGCAAAACCTTCTGATAACAACAGCCCAAAAATGCCAGTCAGATAATCTGCAATGCTCATCTGTGTTGGGTTAAAGGTCTGCACAGGACTGATTTCTTCATCCCGCTCCAGCCCGCTCCCACTGATTTTAATACAGCGCCCGCCTGCTCCTGTTGACTTCTTGTCCGACTCCCACCTGCTCCCGCAATCACTGGTCTAATCCACCGCAAGAACTGGTCTCCAACCCACTGCAATAACTGGTCTAATCCACCGCAAGAACTGGTCTCCAACCCACTGCAAGAACTGGTCTAATCCACCGCAATAACTGGTCTAATCCACCGCAAGAACTGGTCTCCACCCACCGCAAGAACTGGTCTAATCCACCGCAAGAACTGGTCTCCACCCACCGCAAGAACTGGTCTCCAACCCACTGCAAGAACTGGTCTAACCCACCGCAAGGACTGGTCTAACCCACCGCAAGAACTGGTCTCCAACCCGACCGCAAGAACTGGTCTCCAACCCACCGCAAGAACTGGTCTCCAACCCACCGCAAGAACTGGTCTCCAACCCACCGCAATAACTGGTCTAACCCACCGCAAGAACTGGTCTCCAACCCACCGCAAGAACTGGTCTCCAAACCACCGCAAGAACTGGTCTCCAACCCACCGCAATAACTGGTCTAACCCACAGCAAGAACGGGTCTCCAACCCACCGCAAGAAATGGTCTCCAACCCACCTGCAAGAACTGGTCTCCAACCCACCGCAAGAACTGGTCTCCAACCCACCGCAAGAACTGGTCTCCAACCCACCGCAAGAACTGGTCTCCAACCCACCGCAAGAACTGGTCTCCAACCCGACCGCAGTCCCGCAATATTATTGTAGGTATATGTGACACAGCTCGCTTTGATGCCCCGGGTCTTAGCAATTTTGCCACCATAGGCAAGATCAAAATGTGCAAAAATAGCCTAAGAAATAGGTTAACCTGTTAAACTCTTTAGCATTCTCTAAGCGACACATACTGTATATTCTGAACTACCTTCATTAGATATATTTAGATTGCATTCTATAATTCCTACAAACACAAATTGTCCCCATCTCGAGGAATAAGAGATATGAAAGTCTAGGTTTGAAATCAAATCTGTATTGTGCTGACTGCGCAAAAATGCAAATGCTTTCCGTTTGAGTTATATTAGGTTTTATTTTCATCGTAGTGCCATGCCTTCATTTTTTGTTTTACAGGAATGATGTACATACGAGGAGAAATCTGAAGTCGTAACCTTTTCACTGATGCAATTAGATCTCATGTCTGATTCCCAGTTAGTCCATGACGTGACTTGGCCACTTGAAACCAAAAGTGTCTGGTTTGATCTGGTTTGGGTAGTACCTCACTGTGCGAAAATGTCTGAACGGATTCTCAAGCCTGACATCATAAAATGACCCGAGCGATTAGGCCTTTCAAGTTCTAAAACGTATTTTCCCCCATTTGAAATGAGTGAGATAGATCAGCGGCACATATGGAGGATGCATTCAAGATAATATCAGGGCGGCTGGTAGCCTAGCGGTTAAGAGCGTTTGGCCAGGAATCAAAAGGTCACTGGTTTGAATCTCAGAGACAACTAGGTGAAAAATATGTTGATGTGCCCTTGAGCAATGCACTTAACCCTAATTGCTCCTGTAAACTTCTCTGGATGAGAGTAAATATAACATTAAATGTTGATGGAAAAGAAATGCATTATGATGACCCTGCATACAACAGTTTTGCACTTTCTGTGACTTTCCCTACATCGCATACCATATAAATATGGCTGTAGTGCATGATTTATGGCCTGTAGAGGAGGGGGGGGGGCATTCTTATGACTTCCCCAGCGAAAAGACAAGTGTTGTTGCTTTAGAATTATATGTACTTTGTATTTTGTATTACTTTGTATTTTCTGACTGAAATTGACAGAGTGGGTACCACTTAAGTTCCAAAACAACAGCTCAGAGTTTCACAGGTTAAACTACCAGAGATTCTCACCTTCCAGACTTGAAATTGTATCAAGTCGCCACCCAGGACTTTTACCTGCGACATATAGTTAAATAAACTAAAGAGGAACAATGGGTACATATTGAAGATGGCCATACAAATTCCCAAAACCTTTTAATGTGTCAATTTTCAAAAGATAAATCTAAGAACATTAACAACTTCATAGTTAAGAACATTATAACAATATGGAAGAAAATTAAACATATTCTACAAGAAACAATATCACTCCCTAAAAACACAACCTTATGGAACAATCCTTCAATAGCTTTTCAGAATTCACTGATAAATTGGTTCACATGGAAAACTACAGGTAAATGACTTGGTTATAGGAAATGTAAAAAGTTCCATGACAGAATTCCAAATACATTTTGGACCGGCTAATGTAGCTATTTTCAAATTAATTTAAAGGTTTCATATCACAAAATCTGTATTTGAAATATTTTGGGACATCAGAGCAATCTTGAGAGAATGCTATTTAAGACAGAAAAGGATATTCATATGATAGGTAAATTGCAGGAAATGAAAATGTACACTTAATCCAGTTTATGTATAATGTATAGAATTTACTCTACAAAATTCACAAATTCGACAGCACAACCGCAGTCATGTCTTAAGTGTAAAACTGACAATGACTCAATAATCCAGGCCTTCTGGGAATGCTATGAAGTCCAAAAGTTATGGGCGGAGTTAGAAAGTGTAAATTGACCTTTAATCTGTCTGTCTGCATATTTCAAGACATAACATATCGGTGAAGCGAGATACCCGATGGGTTGAACGTCAATCATCTTGAAAAAACGTATACTTAAAAACTAGAAATCAACCAATCCTCCATTCCGCCAAAGTTGGTGCCTCTCCTTGTTCAGCCAGCGTTCGGTGGTCGACGTCACCGGCTTTCTAGCCTCCACTGATCTACATTTATTTTTCAATTTGTTTTGTCTGTATTGTACACACCTGGTTCCCATTACGTTTGAATTATTTCCCTATTTAACCCTCTGGAGCCATCATGGTTTTGTGCGTGTTTAATGTTGTCAGTTGTCTCGTTTATGTGATTCTGGATTTTCATTCTCCTTGTTGGAAGATTATTTTTGAGTAAAGTTACTATTATTACTCATCTCTGTGTCCTGCGCCTGACTCCGCATTACCCACATCACCTAGACTCTGACAGAGGACTCCTGAATCGAGGCAAAAATAAGAATCTCTGCATTAACTTTAATGTTAGCTAAATGTAGTAATGAATAAATTGCTAAAATTGCTAAAATGTCTTTAAATTCACAAGTCTGTGAACTGTTTTGTGCAAAGTTTTATATTGTCATAATACCTGTTAGCAAAGGTGTCAGCTAGAGATGACATGCAGGAGCTTGCAGGGAATTGTACTTTTGCATGATTTTACTTTGATGCTAATTAGCATTTTTTGAATCTGAGAGTAAACAGAGCCAATTATATATTGATAAAAGTCACCTTGTCTGAGAGAAATTTACATGGTTATCAAAACGTCACACCAGGGTAAAACTACACAAAACACAGCCCTTATTTTAAGTGTTTCTAAAATCCCCTGTGGGAAAATTAATGGTGGAAAAATAATTGAAACCATTTCCCTGTTTGACCACTAGGTTTTATGGGTATTATGACACCTCCACCGTGGGACTCTATTGGGCTACATCAGCCACGTAGTTTGAAAGGCAAATTAAAATAGGAGACCGGACACTTACTTGACCTGAGCAACATTTTACATAACTTTTAGGAGTGGGATGATTTGCAGATAAATGTGTTATCAATATTTTTTTGCTGTGAATGTCGGAACCTAAACTATAGCCTATCATACAATATTTAGGAAGTTAATTTAATTGCTTCTCTGCCCATGCTTGCATAGCCTACAGGCTTTTTAATTGAGACCACGCATAGGCACATTTCTGGCTGTTAAACAGCCATCACTGGCACAGCTGCCTACATACAGACTTGAAATCATTGGCCACTTTAATAAATGGAACACTAGTCACTTTAATAATGCCACTTTAATAATGTTTACATACCTTGCATTACTCATCTCATATGTATATACTGTATTCTTTAACTATCTATTGCATCTTAGCCTATGCCGCTCTGACATTGCTCATCCATATATTTATATTTAAATATTCTTATTCCATTCCTTGTGTGTATTATGTATTTGTTGTGGAATTGTTAGATTATTTGATAGATATTGCTGCACTGTCAGAACTAGAAACACAAGCATTTCGTTACACTCGCAATAACATCTGCTAACCATGTGTATGTGACCAATAAAATTGTATTTTATTTCATCTCACATGCTCACCAAGTTTAGGTAGGCTACTGAACTTGAAGCAGAATGATCCTATGTTAGTTTGTGATAGCGCAACAAAGAGTTGCTTTTAATACAATAGATAACACATTCAAAAGAGAAAGACAACTGTTCAAAATAATCTGCGGGACAACAAAATATTTTCATCCCAAAGTTATCTGTCTGACCGCCTGCTCCCACCCGTAGCATGAAAATGAAAAATGCAGACTGAGCCACCTCTCAGGTCCCGCGGGAATGAAACCACAACACATAGACATTCACTGATACTTTTTATTTTATACCTTTATTTAACTAGGCAAGTCAGTTAAGAACAAATTCTTATTTTCAATGACAGCATTGAAGGAGGGGCAGAACAACAGTTAATTACCTTGTCAGCTCAGGGATTCGATCTTGCAACCTTCCGGTTACTAGTCCAACACTCTAACCACTAGGCTACCTGCACCCCAAAGATCTACACAGTCAAAGTAGCCTACAGTTGAAGATTGATTTCTGAAAGTCTGAAGACTATGAGTGGATGGACCACTTTAACTACTATAAGTCCTGCACCCTTCCAATAACCTTTTCTCTCCCCGCCACCCCTTTACAGCACCCCTGTAACTCCTGTTCCATACTACAGTTACCCCTTCTCCCTACTCCTGCACCCCTCCTCCCATCACCTACCCCCTCCACTGGACCCCTAATAGCCTGCTCTTAAAATGTCCCATATGTTTATATTTTAACAAGTTGTCCAGCTCTCGTTAGGCACAAGTAGTCCTGGCATTAATCATCCTCCAAACTCTCAGGACCCTGGCGAGGTAAATGAGTCCCTCTGCTGCTAAACTGTAATGTGTCTTGATGACATCTGGAAACCAATTCCACAGGACAGATCGGATTTATGGCAAAATGTTGTTACTGCCAAAAGCTGACAATTGCAGCGCACTGCCAATAGACCGCCATTACTGCCAATAGTAATGTCAATGTAATATACTGTTAATGTCTCTCATTTGCTAGGTATAACACAAGGTAGATGCCAAGAACCATTAATTTCCTACTTCCTAGCTCCCGTCCCTTGTTTGCATCTCTCTCGTCTCTCTCTACTTCTTGGCCTATGTCTTTCCCTTCTCTCTTGCCTCACCCCTCCTATGTCTCCACTCTCTCTCCTCTCTTACTCTCTCTCTCACATTTGACGTTGTAGTGGCGGTGGAAAAAGCTGCCTGTTCTTCCAGAGCTGACTAGGAGCGCGTGGTGACAACCTTGGGAAAACATGACTCCATGCCTGGACCTATCCCCATCACCGACACTAAACTCACACTCTGTAAATGAAAGCTATACAAATACACACATACACACACAAACATGCGCACGGAAACACACACAACCCACACCCTAAAACTGTATATTAACTCCTACAAACCAGGTGTGAGGAAAAGCGAGGGCCTTAATTCTCCATGAAAGGCACAGTGGGGCAGTAAAGCCATGTAGAGGCCGAACACAGACGACAATGGCTCATACAGGACACCCATGGGACGGATCATACTACACTGTACTACACAATAGTAACTACAGCGTTCAAATTAAATACTACAGTGGGAAAAAGATCTAGGTCTAGTCACAATCAAACTCTCTGTGTTTCTGCCTCTGTCTAATAACCTTGTCTCTCTCTCTCAGATTGGTTGGCTAAGTAGGTTAGTTGTAACTCATGTCACCCTACACACATTTGGAAAGTATTCAGACCCCTTGACTTTTTCCCTACTTTGTTATGTTACAGCCTTATTCTAAAATATATTAAATTTGTTTTTCCCTCGTCAATCTACACAAAATACTACATAATGACAAATCAAAAACTGGGGTTAAGACATTTTTGCAAATTAATAATAAAAAAGAAAGAAAGAAATATCACCTACATAAGTATTCAGACCATTTACTCAGTACTATGTTGAAGCACCTTTGGCAGTGATTACAGTACGAGTCTTCTTGGGTATGATGCTGCAAGTTTGGCAAACCTGTATTTGGGGAGTTTTTCTCTGCAGATCATCTCAAGCTGTGTCAGGTTGGATGGGGAGCGTCGCTGCAGAGCTATTTTCTGGTCTCTCCAGAGATGTTCTATCAGGTTCAAGTCTGGGCTCTGGCTGGGCCACTCAAGGACATTCAGAGACTTGTCCTGAAGCCACTCCTGCGTTGTCTTGGCTGTGTGCTTAGGGTCGTTGTCCTGTTGGAAGGTGAGTGAGAGATTTACCAACAACTATGAGACAGTCTACAGGGAGGAGGTGAGGGCTCTGGAAGTGTGGTGTCAGGAAAATAACCTCTCACTCAACGTCAACAAAACAAAGGAGATGATCCTTTTCATCAAGGATCTCTCTGTACATTACTCTGTTCATCTTTCCCTCAATCTTTACTAGTCTCGCAGTCCCTGCCACTGAAAAACATCCCCACAGCATGATGCTGCCTCCACCATGCTTCACCGTAGGGATGGTGTCAGGTTTCTTCCAGATGTGACACTTGGCATTCAGGCCAGAGAGTTCAATCTTGGTTTCATCAGACCAGAGAATCTTGTTTATCATGGTCTGAGAGTGCTTTAGGTGCCTTTTGGCAAACTCCAAGCGGGCTGTCATGTGCCTTTTACTGAGGAGTGACTTCTGTCTGGTCACTCTACCATAAAGGCCTGATTAGTGGAGTGATGCAAAGATGGTTGTCCTTCTCCTTCTCCACAGAGGAACTCTGGAGCGCTGTCAGTGACCATTGGGTTCTTGCTCACCTCCCTGACCAAGGCCCTTCTCCCCCGATTACTCAATTTGGCCGTGTGGCCAGCTCCAGGAAGAGTCTTGGTGTTCCAAACGTTTTCCATTTAAGAGCAATGGAGGCCACTGTGTTTTTGGGGCCCTTCAATGCTGCAGACATTTGTTGGTACCCTTCCTCAGATCTATGCCTCGACACAATCCTGTCTCTGAGCTCTATGGACAATTCCTTCAACCTCATGGTTTTTGCTCTGACATGCACTGTCAACTGTGGGAGCTTACATAGAGTGGTGTGTGCCTTTCTAAATCATGTCCAATCAATTGAATTTACCACAGGTGGACTCGAATTGAGTTGTAGAAACATCTCAAGGATGATCAATGGAAACAGGATGTATCTGAGCTCAATTCTGTGTCTCATAGCAAGGGTCGGAATACTTTTTGAATGCGCTGTATAATACACACACTACTGCAGACACATCACTGAAAAGCCCGTGAAATTTGTGAAAAGCTAATTTTGTGAAAAGCGCCACTAACTGGTGGATTGATTAATTGATTGATTTGTAGCAAAGCTGGACATGTCTTAGTCTCTCCTCTCTGACTCTCTAGTCTGTATCAGAGACTCTGGCTGGGTGATAGATTAGTGTCACGCCTTGGTCTTAGTATTTTGTGTTTTCTTTAATTATTTGTTCAGGCCAGGGTGTGACATGGGTTATTGTGTTGTCGTATTGTTTTTTTTTGTAGGCATTGGGATTGTGGTTGATTAGGGGTGTGTCGAGTGTAGGCTTGGCTGCCTGAGGCGGTTCTCGATCAGAGTCAGGTGATTCTGGTTGTCTCTGATGGGGAACCGTATTTAGGTAGCCTGAGTTTCACTTTGTATTTCGTGGGTGATTGTTCCTGTCTCTGTGTAGTTTCACCAGATAGGCTGTAATTAGGTTTCACGTTCCGTTTGTTGTTTTCGTATTTGTATAGTTATTTCATGTGTCACTTTCTTCATTAAAGTCATGAGTAACCACTACGCTGCATTTCGGTCCGACTCTCTTTCAACAAACGAAGAACGCCGTTACAATTAGCTCACATGGAGCTCACCTTGAGATGAGAGGAGCAATATGAGTGCGCCATCATTCACTGTCAACGTAGATGCAAGCACACAAATACTCTAGCGAACTCCAAGATGCATACACACACACACACACACACACACACACAAAATGACGCCACATACACACAACCACATACACCACAGATATACAAGAACTTCATAAGAAATCGATGTCCACACACACACAAACACTGCCTGTGTGTGTACTGGGGCCCAACCTCCTCTCACAGGAAGCAGCTTGCCTCAAGTGTGTGTAAATTTAGTCAGGGAGAGGCCTCAGTGGTGGCAATCACACATACACACACACACATATGCACGCAAACATGCAGGCACACAAGCATTACCGCACTGCTGCATGTGAAGCTACGGCTACTCTCTACAAAGAGGAGAGAAAGAGGGAGTGACAGGAGATAAGAGATCAGACATGGAAAGAGGGAGTGACAGGAGATAAGAGATCAGACATTGGAAAGAGGGAGAGGCAGGAGATAAGAGATCAGACATGGGAAAGAGGGAGAGGCAGGAGATAAGAGGGAGTGACAGGAGATAAGAGATCAGACATGGGAAAGAGGGAGAGAATGGAGATGTAACAGGAGAGGTAGATAGATCACATCTTTTGTTTTATTTCACTAACTAACATGTAACTCAATAACGAACCTCACAAGGGTAAAAATCCCACGTTCATTAATGGGTATAAAGCAACTGAAAATAAGGGAAGAGAGATTTACATATTCTTTGTCTGCGAGTTTGATGCTTGAACGGTCCCTGTCTGTTTGTCCAGGTGGCTATTGTCTGAATCAAAGTGGAATGGTATTTTGGGGAAAAGTGAGCATTTTTAATTTCTATTCACCGAGACAAATCAAGTGGCACGGCTTCAAAGCTTCTCCGGGACTAAGAACATTTGCACAGAACCGCTCAGAACACAGCCACATAAAGTCATGCACGGACGCACGGACGCACGCACGCACGCATGGACGCACGCGCACACACACACAGACACGAAGTGGCCAGGACTTTTGAGGGAATCCAAGATTAGCTTACAAACTGACTTAGCTCACAGGTTTGGGCTTATTCCAAATGACTTCCAGTTCATAGCAGAGGAAAACTGTTCATAGCCACAATCAAACAAGTGAAAAATGAAAACCAAATGAGGGAAATATAGAGAGGAAATTGATTTCATATGATGATGACTATCATAATGTGTATGATTACAGTACATTACACTTGAATCACTCTATGGTTCAAGTGTTCCAAACTATTATCTCACAGTTTGAAGGCTAGTTCACCCTTACATTGACTACACAGAAAATTGGCCAGTGTTGCCTAGTGTTGATTTTTCAGTGAAACATTTATAGTGTTGTATTCAGGTGTTAAATTAACTCTGTAAGTGTTAAATTAGCACTCATTGGTGTAAAAGAACCCCAGTTTTGGTGTTAATAACCAGTAATCATATTTCCCAGCATGTTCATTTGCAGGTTGTTTTTGAAAATATATGTTTTCAATATCTATGTTTCTGCATGTAAATTGATTGATGAATTAATCTTAAGCTACTCAAATATAAGTAACATAAATTTTGTTAAACTAATCCAATGTGTTACTTTGACTTATTGCACCCGTTACAGAAATGGTTCCAGTTTAGATGCTTTAGGTAGTCTCATATCTTCGTCTTTCCAATCCGGCAGTCATTCTGAATGCAAGTTGCTGGTGAATAAAAATGTCAAATGTTGAATATCTCCACGCTGGATGGATTCCAATAGGAATTATATATCGCTTTGCAAGCCTGCATAATGTGACTTGCGGGCCTGATGTTGCCTGTAAACCATGAGATTCAGGCTGATGTATTAGGGTAAAACTATGCCCTTGAAATAAGGCCTTGTGAAATACACTCCATGACCAAAAGTATGTGGACAACTGTTCGTCGAACATCTCATTCCAAAATGATTGGCATTAACATGAAATTGGTCCCCCCTTTGCTGCTATAACAGCCTCCACTCTTCTGGGAAGGCTTTCCACTAGATGTTGGAACATTTCTGCGGGGACTTGCTTCCAGCCACAAGAACATTAGTGAGGTCGGGCACTGATGTTGGGCGATTAGGCCTGGCTCGCAGTCTGCGTTCCAATTCATCCCAAAGGTGTTTGATGGGGTTGAGGTCAGGTCTCTGAGCAGGTCAGTCAAGTTCTTACACACAGATCTCGACAAACCATTTCTGTAGGGACCTCTCTGTGTGCATTGGGGCATTGTCATGCTGAAAAAAGTAAAGGGCTTTCCCCAAACTGTTGCAACAAAATTGGAAGCAAAGAATCGTCTAGAATTTCATTGTATGCTGTAACTTTAAGATTTCCCTTCAGTGGAACAAAGAGGCCTAGCTCGAACCATGAAAAACAGCCCAGACCATTATTTCTCCTCCACTAAACTTTAGAGTTGGCCCTATGCTAGCATTCTCCTGGCATCCGCCAAACCCATATTCGTTCGTCGGACTGCCAGATGGAGACACGTGATTCCTCACTCCAAAGAACTGGTTTCCACTGCTCCTGGTTTCCACTGAGTCCAACGGCTGCGAGCTTTACACCACTCCAGACGACGCTTGGCATTGCGCATGGTGATCTTAGGCTTGTGTGCGGCTGCTCGGCCTTGGTAACCCATTCATGAAGCTCCCGATGAACAGTTCTTGTGCTGACATTGCTTCCAAAGGCAGTTTGGAACTAGGTAGTGAGTGTTGCAACTGAGTAGAGATGATTTTTACACGCTCAGATCCTCACTTCAGCACTCAGCAGTCCTGTTCTGTGTGCTTGTGTGGCCTACCAATTCGCGGCTGAGCCGTTGTTGCTTCCTAGACATTTCCACTTCACAACAACAGCACTTACAGTTGACAAGGAAAGTTCTAGCAGGACAGAAATGTACAGAACTGAATTGTTGGAAAGGTGGCATCCTATGACGGTGCCACGTTGAAAGTCACGGAGCTCTTCAGTACGGGCCATTCTACTAACAATGTTTCTCTATGGAGATTGCATGGCTGTGTGCTCGATTTTATATACTTGTCAGCAACGAATGTGGCTGAAATAGCCGAATCCACTCATTTGAAGGGATGTCCACATACTTTTGTATATATAGTGATTGTGTTAAACCTAACCCTAACCCTGGAAACTGATCTGAGGTCAGTTCTGTGTCTTTTAACATTAAATTGTTACAGTAAGTAATTGGGGAGGGTATGCTGATCCTAAACCAGTGCTAGGCCAGACATGCTAGGTTATACCGTATGCTGCAGCAGCACTGTAGATATGTGTTTACATTAGAGTGAAAGGCGTCTCCAAATATTACCAACATCTGGCTGTGTGTAAACACAAACACACGCACACATGCACACACAGTGATACAAGCCTATGCTCGCTTCAAGGCAAGCAACAATAAACCATGCATGAGAGCACCAGTAGTTCCGGATGACTGTCTGAGCTCGCTCTCCGTAGTCGATGTGAGTAGGACCTTTAAACAGGTTAATATTCACAAGGCCATATGGAGTACCAGGACACGTACTCAGAGCATGCACTGATCAGCTTGCAAGTTCAATCTCTCCCTGACCCAGTCTGTAATACCTACATGTTTCAAGCAGACCATCATAGTCCCTGTGCCCAAGAACGCCAAGATAACCTGACTATCGCCCATAGCACTCACATCTGTAGCTATGAAATGCTTTGAAAGACTGGTCATGGCCTACATCAACACGATTATCCCAGAAACCCAGGACCCAATCCAATTCGCATACTTCCCCAACAGATCCACAGATGATGCAATCTCTATTGCATTCCACACTGCCCTTTCCCACCTAGACAAAAGGAACACCTATGTGAGAATGCTATTCACTGACTACAGCTCAGCGTTCAAAACCATAGTGCCCTCAAAGCTCATCACTAAGCTAAGGACACTAGGAATGAACACCTCCCTCTGCAACTGGATCCTGGACTTCCCGACGGGCCGCCCCCAGGTGGTAAGGGTAGGTAACAACATATCCGCCACGCTGATCCCCAACACGGGGGCCCCTCAGGGGTGTGTGTTCAGTCCCCTCCTGTACTCCCTGTTCACTCATGACTGCATGGCCTGGCACGACTCCAACACCATCATTGAGTTTTCCGATGCCACAACATTGGTAGGCCTGATCACCGACAACGACGAGACAGCCTATAGGAAGGAGGTCAGAGACCTGGCTGTGTGGTGCCAGGACAACAACCTCTCCCTCAACATGATCAAAACAAAGGAGATGATTGTGGACTACAGGAAAAGGAGCACGCCCCCATTCACATCGACGGAGCTGTAGTGGAGCAGGTTGAGAGCTGTTCCTAGGTGTCCACATCACCAACAAACTATCATGGTCCAAACACACCAAGACAGTCGTGAAGAGGACACGACAAAGCCTATGGCCCCTCAGGAGACTGACAATATTTGTCATGTGTCCTCAGAACCTCAAAAAGTTCTACAGCTGCACCATCAAGAGCATCGTGACCAGTTGCATCACTGCCTGGTATGGCAACTGCTCGGCCTCCGACTGCAAGGTACTGAGGAAGGTAGTGGGTACGGCCCAGTACATCACTGGGGCCAAGCTTCCTGCCATCCAGGACCTATATACCAGGCAGTGTCAGAGGAAGGCCCAAAAAATTGTCAAGGACTCCAGCTACCCTAGTCATAGACTGTTCTCTCTGCTACCGCACGGCAAGTGGCAAGTCTAGGTCCAAAAGGCTTCTTAACAGCTTCTACCCCCAAGCCATAAGAGTCCTGAACAGCTAATCAAATGGCTACCCAGACTATTTGCATTGCCCCCCCCCTCCCTCTTTTACAATGCTGCTACTCTCTGTTTATTATCTATGCATAGTCACTTTAACTCTACCTACATGTACATATTACCTCTATTACCTCAATTACCTAGACTAACTGGTGCCCCCGCACATTGACTCTGTACCGGTACCCCTTGTATGAAGCCTCGCTATAATTATTTTACTACTGCTCTTTTTGTTTTTAAGGCAGGACCCACTAATTTCATTCATACTGACAAATAAAAATGCCAGATTGTCCCTGTCAATAGTTGGGAAAAGAATGATTGCATAGCACCCTACCTCAGACTGTCAGGATGTTCATTTTCTAGCTCACAAACTACATTCCTTTGCTGTGATGATTTCTTTGATTAATTCGTGTCTGTCACTTTTGTCTTACATTATCTATTTAGTGCTCCTGTGTCCTGCTCCTATTTTTCTTTTTCCTTTATTTAACTAGGCAAGTGAGTTAAGAACAAATTCTTATTTTCAATGACGGCCTAGGAACAGTGGGTTAACTGCCTGTTCAGGGGCAGAATGACAGATTTGTACCTTGTCAGCTCGGGGATTTGAATTGCAACCTTCTGGTTACTAGTCCAATGCTGTAACCACTAGGCTACCCTGATCTCCTAGAGATCAAGCAGTGGTGGAAAAAGTACCCAATTGTCATACTTGAGTAAAAGATTTTACAGTCACCCTGTAAAATACTACTTGATTAAAAGTCAAAAAATATTTGGTTTTAAATATACTTAAGTATCAAAAGTAAATGTAATCACTAAAATATACTTAAGTTTCAAAAGCCAAAGTTAAAGTATAAATCCTTTCAAATTCCTTATATTAACTTCTTATGGCTGCAGGGGCAGTATTGAGTAGCTTGGATGAAAGATTCCCAGAGTAAACCGCCTGCTCCTCACTCCCAGTTGCATATTATTATTAGTATCGGATAGAAAACACACTGAAGTTTCTAAAACTGTTTGAATGATGTCTGTGAGTATAACAGAACTCATATGGCAGGCAAAAACCTGAGAAGAAATCCAAACAGGAAGTGGGAAATCTGAGGTTGGTCAATTTTCAAGCCAGCCCCTATTGAATACACAGTGGGATATTGGTTATGTTGCACTTCCTAAGGCTTTCACTAGATGTCAACCGTCTTTAGAAACTTGTTTGAGTATTCTACTCTGAAGTGGGCCCGAATGAGTGAGTAAAGAGTCTGAGGTCTGCCAGCAGTCACAAGCTGGTCACGCACATTTCACATGAGAGGTAGCTGCGTTCCTTTGCTTTTCTGAAGACAAAGGAATTCTCTGGTTGGAATATTATTGAAGTTTTATGTTAAAAACATCCTAAAGATTGATTCCATACATCGTTTGACATGTTTCTACAGACAGTAACGGAACTTTTTTACATTTCGTCTGCAACTAGGGAACGCGCTTCATGACTTTGGATTTGTTTACCAAATGTGCTAACAAAAGTAGCTCTTTGGACAAAAATGATGGACATTATCGAACAAATCAAACATTTAATGTGGAACTGGGATTCCTGGGAGTGCATTCTGATGAAGATCATCAAAGGTAAGTGAATATTTATAATGTTATTTCTGTTGACTCCAACATGGCGGATATCTCTATTTGTTTTCTGAGCGCCGTTCTCAGATTATTGCATGGTTTGCTTTTTCCGTTAAGCTTTTTTGAAATCTGACACAGCAGTTGCATTAAGGAGAAGTGTATCTATATTTCCATTTTCATTGACATTTATAATGAGTATTTCTGTAAAATGAAGTGGCTCTCTGCAATATCACCGGATGTTTTTGGAACTAGTGAACATAACGCGCCAATGTATACTGAGATTTTTTTATATAAATATGCACTTTATTGAACAAAACATAAATGTATTGTGTAACATGAAGTCCTATTAGTGTCATCTGATGAAGATCATCAAAGGTTAGTGATTCATTTTATCTCTATTTGTGCTTTTTGTGACTCCTCTCTTTGGTTGGAAAAATGGCTGTGTTTTTCTGTGGCTTGGCTCTGACCTAACATAATCGTTTGTGGTGCTTTCGCTGTAAAGCCTATTTCAAATTGGACACTTTGGTGGGATTAACAACAAGATTACCTTTAAAATGGTATAAGATACATATATTTTTGAGGAATTTTAATTATGAGATTTTGAATTTGGAGCCCTGCACTTCACTGGCTGTTGTCAATCCCGTTAACGGGATTGCAGCCCTAAGACGTTTTTCAGCAAACCAGACGGCACGATTTTTGTTTTTTATTAATTTACGGATAGCCAGGGGCACACTTAAACAGTCAGACATAATTTACAAACGACGCATTTGTGTTTAGTGAGTCTGCCAGATCAGAGGCAGTAGAGATGACCAGGGATGTTGATAAGTGTGTGAATTAGACCATTTTCCTGTCCTGCTAAGAATTCAAAATGTAATGAGTACTTTCGGGTGTCAGGGAAAATGTAAGGACTAAAAAGTACATTATTTTCTTTAGGACTATAGTAGAGTAAAAGTAAAAGTTGTCAAAAATATAAATAGTCAAGTAAAGTACAGATACTGCCAAAAAACGACTTATGTAGTACTTTAAAGTATTTTTACTTAAGGAATTTACACCACTGCAACCAAGTGCTATTCACCAAGCATTGGCTGATTCACTCACCTGTGAGGAGAACCATCCTACTCCAATTTGAACTAGCACTGCAGTCACTATTTGGACATTGGGAACACATTTCCAGTTGCCTGTTGTATTTTCTTTGTGGGTTTTGTCTAAAACAGTCTAGTGCATTTTAGAGTTGAAAAACACCAACTACAGATAGACGTGCTTGTTTAAGCATCTCAAAGACTAAATTAAATGTAGAATCAGTGTAACAGGTGACAAACAGATTATTTTACTATTGTAACAAGCAGTGGGGATAATTATATTGTCCCTGTCAAGAGCCCAGGCTTTTGCCATAGATGGTACAGTTCTCGTCTCTGGACCACAAAAGCTTTAGATTGCATTCTGCTAAGGCACTTGTCTCTCTCTACATAGGTCAACTACCTTGGTGACAAGAGTGGGATCCTTTCGATACGCCTATGGGGCCTGGGGATACAAATGCTCCTAGAGAGAAGGGGGAATACTGAAGCATGTGTTGAGGACAGTTATACAGTCTCCATCAGAGGCCCAGACTTTTGGCATAGATGGTAAAGCTCTCATTTCTGTAGTGCAACACTGTACGACTGTGCCCTCCACGGCACTTGACATACATCGATTGGTATGTTATACTATACTTAGATACTACAAATACTGCCTGAGACACCTTTGCTATTTGTCTCACTAATCAACAAATACTATTTGATATGGAGTTATTTGTTTGTATGTACAGTATATGCATGAAATGTACATTTTTGACCCTTTTCTTCAATTTTCACCTAAAATGGCATACTCAAATCTAATTGCCTGTAGCTCAGGACCTGAAGCAAGGATATGCATATTCTTGATACCATTTCAAAGGAAACACTTTGAAATTTGTGGAAATGTGAAATTAATGTAGGAGAATATGACACATTAGACCTGGTAAAAGATAATACAAAGAAAGAAAACGTGTAATTTTTTTCCAACTTTGAAATGCAAGAGAAAGGCCATAATGTATTATTCCAGGTAAGGTACAATTTAGATTTTGGCCACTAGATGGCAGGAGTGTATGTGCAAAGTTTTAGACTGATCCAATGAACCATCACATTTATGTTCAAAATGTTTTATCAAGTCTGCCCAAATGTGCCTAATTGGTTTATTGATACATTTGCAAGTTCATAATTGTGCACTCTCCTCAAACAATAGCATGGTATTATTTCACTGTAATAGCTACTGTAAATTGGACAGTGCAGTCAGATTATGGGCTTTCTGCCCATATCAGATATGTCTATGATCTGGGAAATATTATTGTTGCTTACAACCTCATGCTAATCACATTAGCCTACGTTAGCTCAACCGTCCCGCGGGGAGGACACCGATCCCGTAGAGCAGGTATTCCCAAAGCGTTGGGAGTATGCCAAAAAAAATGTGATTCACATTAAAAACGTATTTATTTTTTCCAACGGGGCTATATAATTTGGGTGAGTTTTTTTTCTTGCCTGAGCAGCCTCGTTTCACTGCCAAAAACAAAATGAAACCATCTAGTGTTCAGCGAAATAACAACACAATGTCAAATACAGGTACCCTAGTCAAATAATTAACATCCAATCACATTAAACGTTACTCTCTAGCGTGAAACCTTCACTATTGTACAGACATTTAGAAACAAAACATGACAATTTGAAAAATAAGCCACAGGAGTTTTTTGAGCGAGAATAAAGACGATTTTCGAATAGTAAGACATGTATAAAAGCAACAGATACCATTAACAAGAAGGGGCTAGAAGCGTCTTATATGGTGAGCTACCGAGTGTCTAAGACAGGCAAGCCCCATGGACCTGTGGAAGACTTAATTCTTCCTGCTGCCGCGGATATGGCTGGTACAATGCTGGGGGAAAAGGTATACAGACAATGCCTTCATCAAACAACACTGTTTCACGACGCATCAGTGACATGGCAGGAGATGTTTTTAAACTATTACTGCTTCGCATTAAAGCCAGTGAATGAATGGTAAATAATGTATTGTGTAATTTTGGAGTGACTTTTATTGTAAATAAGAATAGAATATGTTTCCAAACCCTTCTACATTCATGTGGATGCTACCGGGATAATGGATACCCCTGAATGAATCATGAATAATGATGAGTGAGAGTTAGTTACAGACGCACAAATATCATACCCCCAAGACAATCTAACCTCTCACCATTACAATAAAGGGGGAGGTTAGCATTTTTGGGAGGCATGAAATGTATGCCTCTGTAACTTGTGGTTCCCTAAAATAGAGGGACTATGTACAAAAAAGTGCTGTAATTTCTAAACGGTTTACCTGATATGAACGAAAATACTGAGTCTGCACTTTAACCTCATAGTCACTGTTGAATTTCAAATCCAAAGTGCTGGAGTATAGAGCCAAAACGACAACAAATGTGTCACTGTCCCAATACTTTTGGAGCTCACTGTACTTTTTATGAGAACATGTGCAAGAATAGAAGGTGCCAACAAAGGTTATAGTCATCATAATAATGGTTTACTGCCATATACAAAAAATCAGCTCCCCCCTCCACGGGGATCGATCAACTTCATCATGTTTTAAGGCTTCGGCCCACCCTCTACTTGGCCCGTGGTCTCTTTGGCCCTTGTGGGTGGAGGACAGCCGCAGGGACCCGGGAATACCTCCTTCAGTTCCCACAATTTGCGAGCACAGTATCCCTTTATTTGTCATATAGTATATCAATGCAATCTCACCATCCAGTACATTCTATCCTCTCCAACTCTCCATCCTTTTTCGATCCTTAGCCCTTTACATGCTCTCTCTGCTCCCACTTCATTTAACCATATCTTATAAAGAACCTAGAGCAGACACACACACACACCAAAAACTGCCACGTATTACGCCTCTCAGTCAGTCCATACCATAGCATCGCTAAAGGCATGACAACCAGGCCATGACAACTTCAAGAATTAGTGACAATAACAAGCTGTCTTTAGACTCAATGTGGCTTTGGGGTCATGTGCACTAGAGTCATAACTATGTTTCTTTTTCAGCACGTACAGTATTCTCTAAAGAAAAGTAAATTGTCTTTGTCAATTTTACTTGAAGTTCTGCTTTTAAACTGCTCATAACAGTTATAAACAAGTTAGTGAATCACAAAAATAAGTAAATAGTTATGAGGTTTATAAGTTGTTTATAAGCAGTCTTTCCAGTTTTAGCCTAAAGTCTACTCTACACCTTAGAGAAGCCTTACCTGAGCAGATGTTAGTGCGAGCAGTGACATGGGCCTCCTCTTCCTCAGCTCCATACACTTCCTCAGCTTACAGATCTGGTGTCCAGTCCTGCGGTTCAGACAGCAGCTACACTGGCCACAGTTGATCTTCCTCAGGCACGGCTCACACCCTCCACAACTACTCCTCTTTTTCCTCTCCCTCCTCTGGTTGACTTCTGGGGGTCGGGGCAGAGATGTGCCCTCCTCCAGGGGTCTCGAGCCCAGGCTAGGGTGTCCAGGGGGGCTAGGGGCCCCATGGCCTTGCTCTGACTCTGTGTCAAAGGAGTAGGAGGATTGGGTGCTCTCTGAGCTGCAGGAGAACTTGGAGGTAGAACTCTCCTGGTTAGGGATGGAGGAGGTCTTTGGCACTGAACCCAGATCAGATACAGAGACCGATGCAATGTCTGTGTTTGGTTCAGATCCAGTGTTTGTGTATGGGAATGATGGTGGTGGCTCGTTTTGGTTGTTCTTGTTGTGAGTCTTTGGTACAGAACCTAGGTCAGATACAGAGACACACACAGTGTCTTTGTCTGGTGCAGATCCAGTGGTGAAGAGGTCGATCTTTATGTATGGGAGTGATGATGATGATGGTGGCTCTTCTGGGTAGTTGTTGTGGTTCTTTGGCACTGGACTTAGGTCTGGTACAGACACAGTGATGTTAACATCGGTGTTTGATTGAGACAGAGTGGTGGGGACCTCCGCGTTCGTGTTCAGGTGTGACGAAGATGATGCAGATGATGAAGATGACATATATTTTGTCTTACTGTGATTGGATGACTCTTTGGTCTCTTTGTCCACTGGTCTGAGAAGTTGTCTAGCCTCCAGAGTGATAGGGATCTCTAGGCTCTGACTGGGTGCTGGTTTCGCTGGGGTTACACACAGGGGCTCATGGGGTTCACTAAGGAAGGCAACTGAGAAACTTAGTGATACTGGATGCATTGGGCTCGCCTGTGATGTCTCATGGCAAGTAGTTGGGCCTTTTAAAGGTTTATGGATTTCAACAGTTTGGGTAAGTTGGATTGGTTTAACACCTTTGTTCAGAACCTTCATACCATGTGACACTGTGGGGTGAGGCGGAGAGGGCAGATGAAGGAGAGGGGGTGATGCCAGATCTGAGGTAGCTGGTTCAGAGACAGGTGAGGCATGAACAGGTGATTGCATCATCAACGCGTCATCCTGTGGAATAAGCTTTTGGGGCTGAGCGACAGACATAATGGTGCTTGTGTCTGAAGGTCTGCTGATCACCTCTCCCTCCTTCTGTCTCTCGTTTTTCTCTTTTCTTTCCTCCGTCTCATTCACCTTGACTCTCTCCACTCTCTGCTTACCGTCTGCTTCCTTCTTTTCTTCATCTCTCTCATATTCCTGCTTCACCATTTCCTCTCCTTCCTTCTCCAAACTCTCCCCTCCTCTCTGCTCTCCTGCATGGGTATTTCTCTCTCTTTGCTCCATCTCAATCTGCTCAGCTCCGAGGTTAATCTTGGCGTTGTCTTCACATTTAGGGCCAACTGACTCTTCCTGCCGATCATCACTGGTAGAGTTACCAAGCTCATGGTTCAGGTTGAAAGAATTGCCCTCAGCAATATTGTTAATGAGCTTTTCCTGTTGTTGGTCAACACTGGTGTGCTCATTGAGCTCATAGTGGTTGCCCTCACTACTATGGCTGACAGGCTTATCGTATGAGTCAGTCCCAACCGTTTCACCATTATGGGCAACTAACTCTTCCTGTTTGTCATCACTAGCCAAATCATCAGTCCTCAGGCTACGAGGTTTGCCCTCACTAGCATGGCCGACTCCCAGCTCCTGCTGGTCAACACAGGTAGTTTCATCAAGTTCAGTCCTCAGGTTAGGAGGTTTGCCCTTACCAACATGGCCAACTACATTATTCCCTTGGTTAATCTCACTTGGGTCTATACTAACAGTGTCAGACTCCTCAGATCCTTGCTCAATCCCGCTCTTGCTCCCTCTCTGACCCACCACTCCCCTTACTCCCCTCACCCCCCTCCCCCTTGCTGTCTTCCCTCCTGTTCTAGGCTTTATTGCCAGGGGAGGAAACTGCTTGGCGCCCCCCATGCCCCTTAAGGATATCCTGCGCCCAGGGGGGTCCTCTCCCACACCATGCTGGAGCAGAGGATTACCCCAGCTCCTTAGCCTCACTGATCCTGTTATACCCACAGGGGCATGGTTAACCCTACCAGGGGATGCCCCCGGACCCTGACCGCCAAGCCTACCAACCCCACTCCTCCCTGGGCTTCTGGCCGGCTGGGCCTGGGTCCTGGTTATGGATCTTCGGGGTGGCTCTGAAGTTGGCTGTGGACTCTCAAAGGCTTTTCCTCTGGGCTTGCTGGAGTTCAGTCTCTTGGCGGTGGAGATGGCGGTTGTTGTGGGTATCACCTTGCAGCCATTCCTTGTCAGTGGTGGGGATTGTCTCTTAGGGGGTTTGGGGGTAGGAGGCATAGTGGATGATATGAGAGGGCGGAGATGGGGCAGTCGGCATGGGAACCAGGTGAATGGTTGTTAGCCCTGCTCCAACTTTCACTTTTTTCTCTCTCTTCCTAAATTTTTTTAGACACCAAAATTCTGAGTTATTTTCCCACCATGTTGAAAAAGCCGTACAAGTACCTGGAGGAAATTGACAAAGAAAATAAAAATATGTTAAAATAATTGGTTCGACCTCTAGTGCCTGCAACTTTTTTTATTTCCTGAATAAAACATGCACGTTTTCGGTTTTTTTTATGTACTGTGTACAAAAGCACCAAATTGTATAATTTGTAGCAAATGTTTGGAAATCTTAAATTGCATGTTGTTGCATTAGGGAATTAAGTGTGTGACTATTCAAATAGGAAATGTATGAGGTATCAGGTGTGACAATACGGGTTAGTTAGTTAGTTTGTCGAGTTACTAGCCATGCATTTCACTTTTAATTTATAATTTTCAATAAACAGGCCTTGTGAACCCACTCACTTCCTTAACGGAAGGAAAGGCGCGGGTCTGCCATGCCAAATAGAGTCCATTTTTGGTTTTGGCTAGGCACACACCGTCACAAGTTCACAACCTACAACACCTTGTCAAAGCAATTATCCGTGAAGTAAACACATGTAAGAGATTACACAATTTCCTATAAATAAATAGTTCATTGCAATATATATAGCTTTTATTATTCATCAATATATATGCTAAAGATCCTACTTCCGCCTGGCGGTGGTATTTATTTTCTATTTAAGCTACGTCCTTTAAGAGTTAAAACGCAGAGGTGAAGGAAGCTCTTTAAAAAGTATAGGTTGCTACACGGCACCGAACCTGGCTCGCTGGCTAGTTCTTTTCCGCACGAATTTCGGACGGAAGCGTAATGACAATGTTGTAACCAGCTTGCAACATTGCCGCATCGAGTAGATTTTCTTGCAGTTGACCGAATGTCCGAACAATATCGAGTATTTGACACTCGTGGCATTGGATGGCTGACTAAGCTATTCGTGAATGTCACCAATAACATAGAGCCTAATTACGTGATGTTGGTGTGGATTTTATTTACACGTTGTCTTTAAAAGGCAGCTCAAATATTTTACATACCAGAGACAGTTGCACTGTCTGAATCGCTAATAATACTCCACCCCTGTTAGACACTGACGTTCATTGTATTGGTTTCCCTCGGAAAATATGTCTGGTTCTTCTTTACCACACTGATACATTGACACAATCTAGCAATACTGTTTATATCAAGCGGCTTTTGATAGTGTAAAACATGCATGTAGCCATACTGGATACATCACAATTTAAAGCGTAAATCCTTCTTGTGTCAATCCCTTCAGGGCAGCCCTCTCTCCCTCCTCTCCCAGATGCAACCTATGGTCTCGAGTCAACTCAGCTCTGGAGTAAAGAGTAATCGGGAAAACCTGGAATGGAATTCACGTTTGTCCACTTTCTCTAATTAGTATAAGTATCTAACTTCTATCAAACTACTTCAAACCCTATAGACAACCCTTAAACAAGCTGATGTTCTGCTTCATTGTCTGTATTAAAGTTAATAACTGTTTTACAACTGTGTAATTATAACACCTTTAAAACACTAACCTGCTCCACACAAGTGCTATATGCCCAATATTTAGCAAATGATAAAGTGTTTGGGCAGTATGTTGACATGTTATTATTAATTGACACGTTTATGGTTTTATTGTGCACTTTATTTTATTTGATCCGTGACGTCATTGACATGCGCCGGTGCAACTCTCGATCTGTGCACGATAAAGGGCACTAGTGGTTGGTGATCATAAAAACACGTGCCTTCACCCTTCATACATTTAACCCAGGTAGAAAACTGGTTTTGTTGCTGTTTTTCTAATAACTTTTGGCTATCAATTAGCTACGGATGACTTGTAAAAACAGGGACCGAAAACTGAACTAACAGACTTGTCGCTCGGTGAAGTTGTCTCTGCGAGCGCCCGCTAAGCATGTTTGTTTACTTGGGGAATCCGGAAGGGCCTGAGGCTGCCTGCAAATGCTAACGCGCCCGCTAGCTCCATTGTGCAACGTTCGTTCATCTGACAGTGTTGACCTTGCAGCGGGTAAGATGGCTAATATACGTTATCAATACAGCAACAGTCGATTGAACTGTGAGTAACTGTTTGAACAGTCCATTCAATTGTAGATTGAAAATTGTATTTAGCTAGCTAGTTAAAAGTTAATCTGCTGACGGTAACACGATAACGGTTAGGTCGACTTCAGTGATAGCTAACGTTAGCTACGTTCAATGACAGTTACTACTAGCTACTAGTGCTAGTTTTGTTTTGATACGTGACTAGCCGGCTAGTATCTACTTAGCTAGCCAAACCACACCATGTCTTGATTTATACTTTGCTTCAGTGATCAACTGACGTTAACGTTACATACAACGTTATGCCTCATCATGTGCCCCCCCCCCCCCTCTTATTGGCTGTCCAACTGTGATGTCGAGTGATATCCTTTTTAATTGTGGGTGTAAAGGTAATTTATGTCTGTTTTTTATTCTTTACATAGTTATGGCTGCATTGGGTTCCTGATTGAACACACACATCATGGCAACTGAGGCTGCAGTCTCCACCCCTGGTCGTCCTGCAATCCCCAACCACTCTCAGGGGGACTATCACTTTGTCCGCTCCTTCGTAGCTGGAGGTAAGTGTGGCTGCAGACTTAACTAGTTATTATAATACAGAAATGCAATACAGAACATACAGTAGTGCACATCCAGTGACACAAACCCTGGTACTGCTGAGCTGCATGGCGTGCATGCTTTCTGTCCAGCAATAACGGACTACTATAATCTAAATCAGGGATGGGCAACATCACCACATCGAGAGCAAAACATTTTAGCAGCCCCCCTCTTGAAGGTAGCGATTTTTTTGTTTTAGTTAATGTTGTGCAATTCTAGACATTCTGCCATGGTGCATAGAGACCATTTTGGATTTTTAAAGCAAGTTTTCTGCAACTCTACACATTTCGACATGTGTTGGAGAGGAAAATGAGCTAATTTCCTATAATCCTACACATTTTGCCATAGAGTGGAGACAAATGTTTGCAGTTTTTAATATGATATCTGAGTGAGACTGACTAACAAAATCAATGTGGGCCCCCCTGCCAATTATTCAACCATGAATACTAAGTTTAGATAGCTGGCCACTAGACTAATTTATCAATCTAAAAAAGGTTAGCTGACATGGGCTAATTGAGTGACTATCAGTGACTGACATAACAAGAGAGAAACTGCTGTTGCACAACCAAATTTCAAAATTGCACTTTGTGTATTCTGCTATTCTAACTTGCATCAGTATGTTGAAACCCTGACTGAGTTGTCAGAGGGCCTTCCCTGGGCCGCCAGTAGGCAATCCCTGCGTTAAAATAATGGTTTAACCTCACCAGAGATCCAGAAATGAAATGGGTACAGTCAAAGGTTGAATAACTGGAACAGGGTTATGAAGATTCACAGAGATTTCCTGACAAAACCCACTCCCTTTTCCTGTAGTAAATAACTGAGTGAAGCCGGTAAATTATAATTCTTTATTTGAACAGTGTAACAGTATAGCTTCCGTCCCTCTCCCCGCCCCTACCTGGGCTCAAACCAGGGACCCTCTGCACACATCTAAAACTGCCTCCCATGAAGCATCGTTGCCCATCACTCCACAAAAGCCGCAGCCCTTGCAGAGCAAGGGGAACAACTACTTCAAGGTCTCAGAGCGAGTGACGTTACCGATTGAAATGCTATTAGCGTGCACCCCGCTAACTAGCTAGCCAGTTACAACAGCATGACGTGAAATGGAATTGTTAATTTATATGGAGAAGCTATGGATACAGAGTTTCTCTCTGTTTGCCCAGACTAAAAATATGGATATTTCTGTGCATGTGTAGAATTTTTATTTTTACTTGGCCGATTTCCCACTCCGGTGCCTACTTAGCTGTAGTGTTGAGTGCTCCACAGCCGCTACCACCTCCTTGATTGCTTTTGTCTGGTCACTGATGTAGCCTACAAACTTCATGTTGTACACGCAACTGTTCAACCTATTGCATTCCATGCCTCAGTAAGCATAAGCACTATTTCATGTTATATTTTCAGGAGTTCTTACAAACTTTGTTGTCAGTATTACAAACATAAGTACGACACAAACAGGCACTCTAGTGATTACATTTTCTTCTTAGCTGCTGAGTTACATGTAGCTTTTTACTCTCGCCACGATATCAGCATATATGGCATAACTATGGCACAGGGCGACGCAAAACGAACTTGCCAATTGTCAGACTCTCTTTTTAGACAGGCAGTCAAGTAGTGTTCTTTTTTCAGGAACTAATATATGGCAGCAGCTATAAAGATGATCTTACATCATCACACGAAATGTGTCAAAAGTGTAGGGACTGCGTCCTGCTTGTGCAACTGCAATATCCATTACAACAGACAGAAGGTTGTAGCCTTCATAAAGTATTTACATCCCTTAACTTTTTTCACATTTTGTTATGTTACGAGGTGGGATTACATTTTTTTTTCTTCTTTTAAGTGTAATTTTTTTGGTCGATCTACACAAAATACTCTGTCGGAAGTGGAAGTCGTCCTGCTCCTAAGGCAGCAAAGCATCCCCAAACCATCACACTACCACCACCATGCTTGACTGTTGGTGGAAGGTTCTTACTGTGGAATGCAGTGTTTGGTTTTCGCCAGGCATAATGGGACCCTTGTCATCCAAAAAGTTATACTTTTGACTCATTTGACCATAGACATTTCTTCCAAGAGTCTTGGTGATCATCCAGATGCTTCCAGGTGCTTTTTGACAAACTTGAGTCAACTTTGTGGCCTCATGTCCTGGATGACTTGCCTTAAAGAGCAGAATTCATAGTTCCTTCTATGATCAGATAATTCTACATGAGAATGCCAGGCGTCAGTGAGCTGAAGCTGTAGCACAGCTGGGTCATGCAGCAAGACAATGATCCAAAACACACAATGAAGTCTAAATGTTTCTTTCACATTGAGTGTTGAGTGTTTCATAACTTTGTTAACAAAAAAAAGTGTACTTATTTTATTTATTTATCTGTGAACTCCGGTTCCTGTTATCTAGCACTGTATGTAAACATTATAATAATCATGGTCGTATTACCGGCCAGGGAGGCCCACTTTATTTTTTTAGTCAGCCTCACTCAGATATCATATTCAAAAATGCAAAAGTTTCGCTCCACCCTATGGCAAAATGTGTAGGATTGGAGGAAATTTGCTGTAAAACACTTGAGTGTTTCCATTGATCTGAGGTCCTAGCAGTATTTTGTTTTCTAATGATCATGATTTTTTCTGTCAAAGAAATGAATGAATTTATCACTGCTGATGTGAAGGCCAACTTCACTTGGGGAATGCTGCTTTTTCGTTAGCTTTGCGACAGTTTAAAACATTGAATTTATCGTTGTTTTATTCTCTACAATCAGGTTGGAAAAGTAGGTTGGTCGAACAGCAGTGAGGGCTATTCGATATTGCATGGTACTGTCCTTCCAAGCTAGTTGGATTTGACTTCCAATTTGGTGTAGCGCAATTTACATTCCAATTTTTTGGAAGCTTGCTTCAGGGCTCAGGTATTTTCTGTATATTAGGGAGCTAGTTTTTTGTGACAATTTGTTTTTAGCAGGTTCTACCGCATCTAGGGTATTATGCATGGTTAATTTAGATCCTCAGTTAGGTGCTTAACTTATTTTTGTACTCTAATGTCCTTGGGTAGGTGAAGGGAGTCTGGAAGGGCATCTAGGAATCTTTGTATTTATTAAGGATCCCCATTAGCTGCTGCTACATTAAGGGAGGTATATATACAAATATTACATTTCATTTCAGAACTTTTCACAACACATTAAGTATATTCCCTCAGGCCACTACTCTATCACTTATTATTTATATTTTAATTGAACCTTTTTATATATATTTTAATTGATCCTTTATTTAAATAGGCAAGTCTGTTAAGAACACATTTTTATTTACAATGATGGCCAACCCAGCCAAACCTGGACGTCCCTGGGCCAACTGTGCTCCACCCTATGGTACTCTCAATCATGGCCGGATGTGATACAGCCTGGATTCAAACCAGGGACTGTAGTGACACCTCTTGCACTGAGATGCAGTGCCTTAAACCGCTGCACCACTCGGGAGCCCGAATATCTACATTACAAAATCCATGTATGTGTACAGTGTGTGTGTCTTATCGTGTGTGTCTTCAGTCTCCACTGTTCCATAAGGGGTCTTTTTATCTGATTTAAAAAACCATCTGATTCTACTGCTTGCTTCAGTTACCTGATGTGAAATAGAGTTCCTTGTAGTCCTGTGCGCCTCCCATAGTCTGTTCACTTGGCGATTTGTGAAGAGACCTCTGGTGACATGTCTTGTGGGGTATGAATGGGTGTCTGAGCTGTGTTCAAGTAGTTTAAACAGACAGCTTGGTGCATTCAGCATGTCAACACTTCTCTCCATCTTAACTACTGTTTTCTGAGAATTTACAGCGCAGCTTTTGATAGTCCTTGGTTGGTGACCAACCAAATTATTTGTTGCGATTGGAAACGGAATAAGATCGTGGTCCGATAGTCCAGGCTTGAGGAAAAACTTTTAGATCCACTCTCAATTTCATGGGCCAACTTGATCCATGACCAGAAACTTCATGACAAATCCAAAGTGATCTATAGTGAGCAAAAATATAAATGCAACAATTTCAAAGATTTTACTGAGTTACAGTTCATTAAAATAAATTCATTAGGCCCTAATCTATGGATTTCACATGACTGGGCATGGTTGCAGCCATGGGTGGGCTTGGAGAGCATAAGCCCACCCACTTGGCTGCCTGGCCCACCCGCTGGTGATCCTGGCCCAGCCAATCAGAATACGTTTTTCCCAACAAAAGGGCCGGTTGAACTTACTGCCAAATTCTCTAAAACATCATTGGAAACAGTTTTGTGGTAGAAAATGTCATGTTAATTTATCTGGCAATAGCTCTGGTGGACATTCCTGCAGTCAGTATGCCAATTGAACGCTCCCTCAACTTGAGACATCAGTGGCATTGTGTTGTGTGATAAATCTGCACATTTTAGAGTAGCCTTTTATTGTCCCCAGTACAAGGTGTACCTGTGTAATGATCATGCTGTTTAATCATCTTCTTGATATGCCACACCTGTCAGGTGGATGGATTATCTTGGCTAAGGAGAAATGCTCACTAACAGAGGATGTAAACAAATTTGTGCACAAAATTTGAGAGAAAAAAGTTTTTGTGCAAATGTTCTGTGTAATATGCACTAATTCAAGCTAGCGTGTCTAGATTCCGGTTTTCGCAAACATGCATCTAACAGATAATTATCTGCAGATTAATGTAATGTTTATTTTACTCAGTCCAGCTCAGAGATGCTCATGTTGTGGGTGTCTGTATCTCTCTGGGTGTGTTTAGGTGTAGCTGGATGCTGTGCCAAGTCCACCATCGCTCCTCTGGACAGAGTAAAGATCCTACTGCAAGCCCATAGCCCCCACTACAAAGATCTGGGTAAGGTTTGGATAACTCTGCTGTTCTGAAATGGAGTGTTCCTCTTCCTGTAAACATGTCTGTTGGTTGTCAATTGGTTTGTCAGTGCCACTGATGTATTCCCCCTCCCATGTAAATGTTGTATCATGTTTAATTAGTCGGAGATGATTTATCTTACACCAGGTGGCACCGGAAACTAAGCAATGTCATCACACTGATCTTTCTTCTTTTTGTCCTTTGCTCCCCCCCCTCTCCTGTAGGAGTGGTAGCCACTCTCCGTGCTGTGCCAAAGAAGGAGGGTTACCTGGGGCTGTATAAAGGCAATGGGGCTATGATGGTCAGGATATTCCCCTACGGAGCCATCCAGTTCATGGCCTTCGACAAATACAAGAAGATCCTCAGTAAACAGCTGGGCATCTCTGGACACATCCACAGGCTAATGGCCGGTTCTATGGCAGGTGAGAGGATCAGTGGGAAGAATCCAAAAAAGACAATAGGAGGCCTGTATAATGCAGAGAAGATACTTCCTCATTCCTGATTATTTTTCAACAACAATAGTTTCCACAGTAGATACAATATACTTAACTGTTGTTGTATCTGACCATGTTGTTGTTGTGTTGCTTAGGGATGACAGCAGTGATATGTACGTACCCTCTGGATGTGATAAGAGCCCGTCTGGCATATCAGGTGAAAGGACACCATCGCTACACAGGCATCGGAAATGCCTTTCAGACGATATACCTAAAGGTGCCTTTTATTTGTTCCTCTCAGTTTAAAATTATACCTGTAATTTGAGAGCGGTGTGCAAGTTTCCCTCCTGTGTTTGTGTGTATCTTGAGTTGAGACTCAGCTGTTGGTGTTCTCTTTTTAAAGGAAGGAGGCATCCCTGGCTTCTACAAAGGTCTCATCCCAACCCTTATAGGCATGGCTCCATATGCAGGTGACCATGCACACACACACACACACACACAGTGTTGTCAAGAACTTTCTGTTGAGTTTTGTGGGCCTCATTTCTTCTGCCCTCCATCCTCCAGGGTTCTCGTTCTTTACCTTCGGCACACTGAAGAGTCTAGGTCTGGCCCACTTCCCAGAGCTACTGGGGCGACCGTCCTCAGACAACCCAGAGGTGATGGTGCTGAAGACCCATGTCAACCTGCTCTGTGGAGGGGTGGCTGGAGCTATCGCACAGACCATTTCGTAGGTTGATTGATTGACTGATTGATTGGGTGTTTGACTGATTGATTCATTGGATTTTAAAGACTTACGTCAACTGCTCTGTGGAGGGGTGGTTAATTGGTTGGTTAACTCATTTGCACTCTCTTTCTCTCTCTGCCCCCCCCCCCCCTCTTCTCTTCCCCGTCTCCTCTCCCAGCTATCCTCTAGATGTTGCCAGGAGAAGGATGCAGTTAGGAGTGGTGCTTCCTGATTCTGACAAATGTCTGTAAGTGGCACCATTTATCCCTTCCTCTCCAAACCCAGAGCTCGTATTACAAAATGAAGTGCTGATCTAGGATCAGGTTTCTCTTTCCATATAATCTAATTCTAAAAGGCAAAAGTACCCTGAACTAGACTTAGGGGGTGTACTGGATATACAGTATACTGGGGTACTTTGAAATAGCTGTATGATTTTCAATACCCTCCCCAATTTCTATTATTTACCTTTTTATTCATAATGTCAATTGAACCAGTCACATAGTATGTTTGTCTACAAAGAGCTACATGGAGAAAATTGAGGTTTTGTGATGTGGTGATCCACTGTTGTTCAGCAGAAGAAAGAGAGGTGATCAAGTTACACTTGAAATTCACTAATATTTGCCAGCAAAATATCTTATAACTTTGTTAACTATCTAATTCTCCAGTCAGGGCTTCAGCCATGCATTTGGTTTGCTAACTTGCTAGCTATAGGTGGCTAGCTTGCAAGATCTTGCTTCTTGGTTATAGCGGAGACAATCATCCCCCTCCTATATCAAGTGTGAGTAGCCTTTTGAGATTGTTGTATGAGCTGGGTTCTTTGTCCTTGCAATCACATTATGTTCGCTTGATCTTGTTGGCATTTAGCTAACGTCCGCTTTGGGAATTCACTAGTACTTTGCTAGTGCCTTCAGAAAGTATTCACGCACCTTTACTTTTTCCACATTTTGTTGTGTTCAGGACCTAGGTTCAAGAGTAAATATTTGCTTTACAAGTCACATAATAAATAGCTTGGACTCCCTCTTTGTGCAATAATAGTGTTTAACATGATTTTTGAATGACTACCTCATCTCTGTACCCCATACATACAATTATCTGTAAGGTACCTCAGTCGAGGAGTGAATATCAAACAGATTCAACCACAAAGACCAGGGAAGTTTTCCAATGTCTCGCAAAGAAGGGCACCAATTGGTAGATGGGTAAAGTAGACATTGAATATCCCGTTGCAAATGCTGAAGTTATTAATTACCGTACACTTTGGATGGTAAATAAATAGACCGAGTCACTACAAAGATAAAGGCGTCCTTCCTAACTCAGTTGCCGGAGAGGAAGGAAACCACTCAGGGATTTTACCATGAGGCCAATATTGACTTTAAACCGTTCAACTTTAATGGCTGTGATAGACTGAGGATGTGTCAACAACATTGTACTTACTCCACAATAGTAACCTAATTGACAGAGTGAAAAGGAGACCTGTACAGAAAAAAAATGTTTCAAAACATGCATCCTGTTTGCAACAAGGCACTAAAGTAATACTGAAAAATGTGTGGCAAAGAAATGTTTCTCCTAAATACAAAGTGTTATGTTTAGGGCAAATACAACACATTACTGAGTACCACTCTCCATATTTTCAAGAACAGTGGTGGCAGCATCATGTTATGGTATACTTGTAAACTGAAAGACCTGAAAACGGTTGTCTAGCAATTGAAGAATTTTGAAAAGAATAATGGGCAAATGTTGCACAATCCAGGTATGGAAAGCTCTTAGAGACATACCCAGAAAGACATAGTTGTAATCACTGACAAAGGTGCTTCTACAAAGTATTGACTCAGGGGTGTGAATACTTCACCCTGGTTCCGTGTATTTCATACTGTTGATGTCTTCACTATTATTCTACAATGTAGAAAATGGTAAAATAAAGAAAAACACGGAAATGAGTAGGTGTGTCCAAACTTTTGACTGTCTATTTATTTATTTACACCCCTTGTGTGCACTGCTGGTTATACCGCATAGCCCAGTATGGTACAGGAACGGTATGGAAATCTGGAGACTACCCTGGACCCTGTTTGAGTTTTGTGGAGTGTATTATTGAGTCCTAAGCCCTGGTTGGTCTTCCAGAAGACTACAGCTTTGTACCAGACATGCCTTTCAAAGGGTGCCTGCTTCACAGTGGCAGTAGAAATACTTCACCACCTGACACTATGCTTCTAGAATTTATCCTCGTAATAATGATTTTCTAGAGGTGGACAACCTCTGGGTTGTCAGGGCAAGAATAGACTACTCACTTAGAGTAAGACTGAGTTACTATATTCTACTCCATACAATGAGCGCTTGTGTTTTAGATGATGTCAGTCCCGAGCCTGTATACTGTGTCTGTATTAAACAGCTCTGTCTTTGAGGTTTAGAATGCCGAAACAGACTGCCACTGGCAGAATAACCTATTCTGAACGTATTTAACAAATAGAGTTTTGGGGGGGGGGGGGCAAAATGTTATATTATGAGTGAACATATTACAATGTAATTGATAAGTACCTGGTAAGCCCCGCACTATAAAATAAAGAGTAACTTTGTTTTCCTACTTGTCTCCCTCTACAGTACCCTGACCAAGACTCTGAAGTATGTGTACAGTCAGTATGGGATGAAGAAGGGTCTGTACAGAGGGCTGTCTCTCAACTACATCCGCTGTGTGCCCTCTCAGGCTGTGGCCTTCACCACCTATGAGTTCATGAAGCAAACCCTCCACCTCAACTAGCTGCTCCCTCCCCATCCATCCAACTCCACCCTTCATCTCTGCATAGCTGGATTGGGGCACGTTCACTAAGGCTAAACACTCTGAAACGTTTAGAGAGCAAAAGATCTCTAGTAGCGGTCTATCTCAAAACAGCCTGACCAAGAGCAATCACTGGGGCTATACATTCTGAAATGTTTAAGAACTTCCTTAGAAACTCTCTGCATCTCAACACAACCTGACCGGGGAACTATAAATTGGACAACATTTTTCTGAATGTCTTTCAGTGCCCTGAATATTCCTTATTAGATATGTTAATTTACCCTAGTTAACCTTTTCTGTTTTAAGGAGTTCGGCTTCTGCTTGGAGTTATTGAACTCTGCTACCAGAGGAGGCCATTGAGGCTCAGCCACTGGAGCCACGCTGAGCCCAGTCGCTCTTTGCCCCAGTCGGAAAGCAGATAAAAGCACTGGGCCCCATGGCAATGCCTCAAACAACTGGCAGTGCCAATCCAGTGCCCCTGTCTGTTCTCAGCTCCTGCTTTTGTGATTCTTATGTCGTTCTAAAACCGCCCAACCTGTGGCTGTGGACAACACCGCCGGCAACTATTGCCATGGATACCTATGGACAATGACTCTCTCTGCTTCGATGAGTGGCTATGTGCAATGAACCCCTAACAACTGTCGTTGGTAATGGCATAGCAACCCAATTCTGTACACTGCCTCCCACCCTACCTAAGAAGTCACACAGACAATAACGGAGGGGAAAGTCACACTGGGCAATCTGCCTTAACATAATCGGAGGTCTTCTTTTCCTCATGTACCTACCTGACACTTGTGAGTACAAACCTAGACACATAAAATAATGAGACAAGGATTTAAATGTGTAATATGTCCGTTTTTATAAGAGTTATAGGACAACTCCTACATTTTATGAGCATTAAGAACACTCTCCCCAAGTTTGTTTAACACAGAACTGTGCTTTTTGAGCGTCCTGAGTTTAGTAGAATCCAAATGATAAAATCCCCAAACATCACATTCAGTTTGTTCAAAACTGAACATCAAATTGTATTATTTTGATGGTCTCCAAAAAGTCTTATTGTCGGACATTGAAACAGGTTTGCCCCATGCAGTTTAACAGATATAACAGGTGTGTATCTGTAGGAGTGTTGTCTTTGGTATTGACGTGTGTGTGTCCATTCAGGGTTTAATGTGTAGTAAGTCTCTTCTCTACTGTGCAGGTTTGGGGTCCAATACCTTGTTGTATACAAGTTGCTATTTATGTATTGTGTTCCTATCCACAAAGCCTCTGTGCACTTTGCCAATCTATATATCTAAATGCAACAGAGACATAGGACACATAGTGTCTGAAATGCCAACCTATTCCCTATATAGTGCACCAGTCAGGCTCTGGCCTAAAGTAGTGCACTATATAGGGAAAAGGGTGTCATCTTGGACATAACCATGGCTGCTAGTCAGTTTTTACTTTAACCAGGCTGGCTTGTCATTGGCTACGACGTGACAATGTTGGGTACAAGGCAGTGGTGTAGCATGCAGAAACAGTCATGTTCTCGGGCTAATGATGCTGTGTACCTACCCGAAGAGGATATCTGTTGAGGAAAGAGTCTAGCAGGGTTGCAAAATCCAACTTTCCCAGAAATTCCAGTTGGATGATTTTGATATTGTTCCTGTAAGATGACAATGAACTGAGGTAGGTTATGGACTGACAGTGGTGGTTTTTAACATGTTGTGTTTTCTTTACCTCTTGCCTACATTTCCCTGTGTTCAGGTGTGTGTTGCGGGGTGTAGAAAGCATTTGTCAGCTACTGATCAAGATCTAGACACTAGTATTAAAATATGTGCTATATAATGTATCCTATGTAAGAGTTGCTATGTAGTTTAAGCACCCAAATGGAAACCTGAGTTAAGTACTTCAAGGGGGGGAAAACTAGCACTTTGGAGCCTTTGGCTTTTTTGTGGTTATTTATGAAAGTGTAGTGTGACTGTGTGGCCACAAGGTGTCCACAATGAGTCAGTAATACGTTTATCGACAACGATCATCTGTAGCCTGCCCTGCATGTAACTGGACATTACCATGCTGAAGCCTTCATAACCACTACTACAGCGACGTATGTAATTCTGATCTGTCCATGTATCATCATGATGACTTTCGATATGTCATTTTCCTCTTGGTTTGAATGTACATTGTGCAGCATCTGTGTTCTGCACCCGTATTCATGAAGGGTCAGTTTTGCCTTTTCGATCATAATGAATAAGAGGGGGATCTGATGTCAGCACTAGTGCTTCATGACAATATGCTCTGTTCTACTCTTGTTTATCAAAATTATGTAAGGAAGTCATAAGAATCATAATGCACATCTCACTGGTCTCAAGTCGCTTCCTTTCCCAATCTACTGTACTTTCCGTCACCTGCACTGAACGAGCTAGATGGGTAAAAGCTACTTCCTGGTAGCACATTGTTTTCCCAGACTTATTCCACTTAAGAAAATAACTGCTACTTTTGATTTATAAAAGTTTAAATTCGCTATTCAGAAACGTCTGAGAAAAGTCACTCTCCCACTAGAACAGCGTTGCCCAAACTCTGTCATATTGGGACCCCAAGGGGTGCACATTTAGTTTTTTCGCACTGCACAGCTGATTCAAATAATAAACAAATCATTAAGCTTTGATTATTTAATATGCTGTGTAGTGCAGGGGCAAAAACCAAAACATCCCCAGGACCGAGTTTGGGAAACGCTGAGCAAGAATGAATAATATTGATAGGACAGGCGCTTGTCAGTCACAATGTGAGCGATGACAGGGAAACACTGCTGGTTTGACAATCTGCTGTCTGTCTCACCTCCAGGTACCTGTGGGATTTGTGTGCGCTGTGGTTGGTTTGAAGTCAAATTTCTTTACAGATAGCAAGATGCGCCTTCATCGTGGTACCGATGAGTCGAAATCCACTGAGCCTAATTATTGTCTTCTTGCTAATGTGTTTTATTTTGTGTGTTTCCTATAGCCAGCCACGGAATCGTGATGCATAGGCTATTTACAGTGCTTTGATTGACGACCGAACAGCAAATGTTGACGTGTCAAACTGACTGAATAAAAGTGATCACCTATATCCCTTTGAAATTCATAAATCATACAACGTAGTTATATGTTCATGGGATCGCTCCTGGACAAGGTAACCAAAGATCTCGTTTGTATTTTCCTAGGATATGAAGTCCATGTCGGGACTTTCCAGATAGTGGCGCAAAATGGAGTGTGACAAGTCAGTGTACCGAATCGCGTCAGTGAGAGAACTGTTCATTTGGCTCCCTCTTTTGCATACTGGTATAAAAAATAAAAAAATTAAGTCAAAGAAGGTGAATCCTCGCTGCAGGAACAATGGGTAGTGGAGCAGAGCCTAATTTTGTTCTAAATATGCTCATTTTACTTTAATTCATTTCTGTAAAATCATTAAGATATAATACTTAAGACTGATATAACACTTATTTTTTTCAATTTATTTTTCAAGATAATGTGCCTTATTTACTTTAAATTGAACAACAAACAATTTTTGCAATTTATATATTGCAGTAAAACTGTAAATACAACTTTAAACCTGTCTTCCCTTAAGATTAATGTTAAAGGTTTTAATGTTTGCCACTTAGAAAATAGCCCTGATCATATAAGCCTAGAAAATATCCAAAACAACTAACAATACACTGAATTCACACATCTTCTGTATTTTAAATTGTAAAGTCATGTCTTTTTACACAATACCTCAACAAATTTTACCAATCTGGGATGTATACTTGATCAAGTATTCAATCATTTTGCTGTGTATTTGAGATGTAATCAAGGCATTAGATTGTACCAGAGGCCACAAAAAATGGAGCTCGTTCGGCCAGGAATGGCTACTTTTTCTACTTGGCTGGCTAGTCTGTAGTGAGGGAAAACACTACAGGCAGCTTTACATATTGCTTTCACCCATTCTGTGTGTTCAGATCAGTGCAGATGAATGCGAGGCGAGGAAGACACTAGGCTATTGAGATGCACCCTCAAACTTTCACAGGCGGTGGATACATGAATGCCAAGCGACAAAGGGGGAGGTAGTACTTGCATGTTACAGTGCTATAACAAAAAAGTAAAACCATACTTTCTGTGGAGCACTAATGCCCTGTCCCAATGATCATCTCTCTCCTATGAGATTATGTTTACCTATGATTTCTCCCATATCATTGATGCTCAGACTATACTCTCTATGGTGTTTTTGTTCTTTTGGTGCTAGAAAACTTTACACGACAGTGCATACTTGACTGAAACCGGGGTTGTGTTCAGTGGGTATAAACGGGAGAAAACGTTTTCAAATGAAAATTTAAAGATCATTTTATTACGATTCCCATTAGCGGACGACAGCCAGTCTTCCTGGAGTCCGACACAATATCAATGGACACAATGGAGTCCGACACAAAATCAACACAATTGATTGCTTTTGTGGACAGGTGTCTTTTATACAGGTAACAAGCTGAGATTAGGAGCACTCCCTTTAAGAGTCAGCTCGTTACCTATATAAAAGACACCTGGGAGCCAGAAATCTTTCTGATTGAGAGGGGGTCAAATACTTATTTCCCTCATTAAAATGCAAATAAATGTACAACATTTTTGACGTGTTTTTCTGGATTTTTTTGTTGTTATTCTGTCTCTCACTGTTCAAATAAACCTACCATTAAATTTATAGACTGATAATTTCTTTGTCAGTGGGCAAACGTACAAAATCAGCAGGGGATCAAATACTTTTTTCCCTCACTGTACATACACACAAAAATTAAGTCAGATGGGGGAGAGGCGTTGTGAGGTGTTGCTTTATTTATTTATTTAAACCCGGTTTGCTGTTTATTTGCGCTATGAGATTAAAGGGAGTTCCATGCAATCGTGTCTCTATATAATATTGTACTTTTTCTTGAATTTGTTCTGGACCTGGGGACTGTGAAGAGACCCCTGGTTCACAATCGCAATCACACTGCACACTGCCCTAACCCACCTGGACAAGAGGAATACCTATGTAAGAATGCTGTTCATCGACTACAGCTCAGCATTTAACACCATAGTACCCTCCAAACTCGTCATTAAGACCCTGGGTCTCAACCGCGCCCTGTGCAACTGGGTCCTGGACTTTGACGGGCCTCCCCCAGGTGGTGATGGTAGGAAACAACATCTCTACCCCGTCTGATCCTCAACACTGGGGCCCCACAAGGGTGCGTTCACAGCCCTCTCCTGTACTCCATGTTCACCCATGACTGCGTGGCCATGCACGCCTCCAACTCAATCATCAAGTTTGCAGAAGACACTACAGTAGTAGGTTTGATTACCAACAACGACAAGACGGCCTACAGGGAGGAGGTGAGGGCCCTCGGAGTCTGGTGTCAGGAAAATAACCCCACACTCAACGTCAACAAAACAACGGAGATGATCGTGGACTTCAGGAAACAGCAGAGGGTGCACCCCCTATCCACATCGACGGGACAGTAGTGGAGAAGGTGGAAAGTTTTACGTTCCTCTGCGTACACATCACGGACAAACTGAAATGGTCCACCCACACAGACAGCGTGGTGAAGAAGGCGCAACAGCGCCTCTTCAACCTCAGGAGGCTGAAGAAATCTGTCTTGTCACCTAAAACCCTCACAAACTTTTACAGATGCATAATCGAGAGCATCCTGTCGGGCTGTATCACCGCCTGGTACGGCAACTGCTCCACCCACAACCGTAAGGCTCTCCAGAGGGTAGTGAGGTCTGCACAACGCATCACCGGAGGCAAACTACCTGCCCTCCAAGACACCTACACCACCCAATGTCACAGGAAGGCCAAAAAGATCATCAAGGTCAACAACCACCGGAACCACTACCTGTTCACCCCGCTATCATCCAGAAGGCGAGGTCAGTACAGGTGCATCAAAGCTGGGATTGAGAGACAGAAGCTGTTTTTCAATCTCAAGGCCATCAGACTGTTAAACAGCCAACACTAACATTGAGATGCTGCTGCCAACGTACTGACTCAAATCTCTAGCCACTTTAAAAATTGGATGTAATAAATGTATCACTAGTCACTTTAAACAATGCCACTTTATATAATGTTTACATACCCTACAATACTCATCTCATATGTACAGTGCCTTGCGAAAGTATTCGGCCCCCTTGAACTTTGCGACCTTTTGCCACATTTCAGGCTTCAAACATAAAGATATAAAACTGTATTTTTTTTGTGAAGAATCAACAACAAGTGGGACACAATCATGAAGTGGAACGACATTTATTGGATATTTCAAACTTTTTTAACAAATCAAAAACTGAAAAATTGGGCGTGCAAAATTATTCAGCCCCCTTAAATTAATACTTTGTAGCGCCACCTTTTGCTGCGATTACAGCTGTAAGTCGCTTGGGGTATGTCTCTATCAGTTTTGCACATCGAGAGACTGACATTTTTTCCCATTCCTCCTTGCAAAACAGCTCGAGCTCAGTGAGGTTGGATGGAGAGCATTTGTGAACAGCAGTTTTCAGTTCTTTCCACAGATTCTCGATTGGATTCAGGTCTGGACTTTGACTTGGCCATTCTAACACCTGGATATGTTTATTTTTGAACCATTCCATTGTAGATTTTGCTTTATGTTTTGGATCATTGTCTTGTTGGAAGACAAATCTCCGTCCCAGTCTCAGGTCTTTTGCAGACTCCATCAGGTTTTCTTCCAGAATGGTCCTGTATTTGGCTCCATCCATCTTCCCATCAATTTTAACCATCTTCCCTGTCCCTGCTGAAGAAAAGCAGGCCCAAATCATGATGCTGCCACCACCATGTTTGACAGTGGGGATGCTGTGTTCAGGGTGATGAGCTGTGTTGCTTTTACGCCAAACATAACGTTTTGCATTGTTGCCAAAAAGTTCAATTTTGGTTTCATCTGACCAGAGCACCTTCTTCCACATGTTTGGTGTGTCTCCCAGGTGGCTTGTGGCAAACTTTAAACAACACTTTTTATGGATATCTTTAAGAAATGGCTTTCTTCTTGCCACAGATTTGTGCAATATACGACTGATTGTTGTCCTATGGACAGAGTCTCCCACCTCAGCTGTAGATGTCTGCAGTTCATCCAGAGTGATCATGGGCCTCTTGGCTGCATCTCTGATCAGTCTTCTCCTTGTATGAGCTGAAAGTTTAGAGGGACGGCCAGGTCTTGGTAGATTTGCAGTGGTCTGATACTCCTTCCATTTCAATATTATCGCTTGCACAGTGCTCCTTTGGATGTTTAAAGCTTGGGAAATCTTTTTGTATCCAAATCCGGCTTTAAACTTTAAACTCCACAAATTTCTTGTTACAGAAAGTCGGTTAGGACATCAACTTTGTGAATGACACAAGTAATTTTTCCAACAATTGTTTACAGACGGATTATTGAACTTATAATTCACTGTATCACAATTCCAGTGGGTCAGAAGTTTACATACACTAAGTTGACTGTGCCTTTTAAACAGCTTGAAAAATTCCAGAAAATTATGTAATGGCTTTAGAAGCTTCTGAAGGGCTAATTGACATAATTTGAGTCAATTGGAAATGTACCTGTGGGTGTATTTCAAGGCCTACCTTCAAACTTGCTTGACATCATGGGAAAATCTAAAATAAATCAGCCAAGACCTCAGAAAGAAAATTGTAGACCTTCACAAATCTGGTTCATCCTTGGGAGCATTTTCCAAATGCCTGTAGGTACCACGTTCATCTGTACAAACAATAGTATGCAAGTATAAACACCATGGGACCACGCAGCCGTCACACCGCTCAGGAAGGAGACTCATTCTGTCTCCTAGAAAATAACCTACTTTGGTGCGAAAAGTACAAGTCAATCCCAGAACAACAGCAAAGGACCTTGTGAAGATGCTGGAGGAAACCGGTACAAAAGTATCTATATCCACAGTAAAACAAGTCCTAACAAGCCAGACTTCAGTTTGCAACTGCACATGGGGACAAATATCGTACTTTTTGGAGAAATGTCCTCTGGTCTGATGAAACAAAAATATAACTGTTTGGCCATAATGACCATGGTTATGTTTGGAGGAAAAAGGGGGAGGCTTGCAAGCCGAAGAACACCATCCCAACCGTGAAGCACGGGGGTGGCAGCATCATGTTGTGGGGGTGCTTTGCTGCAGGAGGGACTGGTGCACTTCACAAAATAGATGGCATCATGAGGAGGAAAAGTATGTGGCTATATTGAAGCAACATCTCAAGACATCAGTCAGGAAGTTAAAGCTGGGTCACAAATGGGTCTTCCAAATGGACAATGACCCCAAACATACTTCCAAAGTTGTGGCAAAATGGCTTAAGGACAACAAAGTCAAGTTAATGGAGTAGCCATCACAAAGCCCTGACTTCAATTCTTTAGATTTTTGTGGGCAGAACTGTAAAAGCGTGTGCGAGCAAGGAGGCCTACAAACATGACTCCGTTACACTAGCTCTGTCAGGAGGAATGGGCCAATATTCACCCAACTTATTGTGGGAAGCTTGTGGAAGGCTACCTGAAACATTTGACCCAAGTTAAACAATTTAAAGGCAATGCTACCAAATACTAATTGAGTGTATGTAAAACTTCTGTCCCACTGAGAATGTGATGAAAGAAATAAAAGCTGGAATAAATAATTCTCTACTATTATTCTGACATTTCACATTCTTAAAATAAAGTGGTGATCCTAACTGACCTAAGACAGGAGGATTACTAGGATTAAATCTCAGGAATTGTGAAACTGAGTTTAAAAGTACATGTTTAATCTTCTGACTTCAACTGTAAGTATTCAGACCATTTGCTCAGTACTTTGTTATGGCACCTTTGGCAGTGATTACAGTACAAGTCTTCTTGGGTATGATTCTACAAGCTTGACACACCTGTATTTGGGGAGTTTCTCCCATTCTTCTCTGTAGATCATCTCAAGCTCTGTCAGGTTGGATGGGGAGCATTGCTGCACAGCTATTTTCAGGTCTCTCCAGAGATGTTCAATCGGGTTCAAGTCTGGGCTCTGGCTGGGCCATTCAAGGACATTCTGAGACTTGTCCCGAAGCCATTCCTGCGTTGTTGTAGCTGTGTGCTTAGGGTTGTTGTCCTGTTGGAAGGTGAACCTTTGCCCCAGTCTGAAGTCCTGAGCGCTTTGGAGCAAGTTTTCATCAATGATTTCTCTGTACTTTGCTTTGTTCATCTTTCTCTCGTTCCTGACTGGTCTCCCAGTCCCTGCCACTGAAAAATCTCCCCACAGCATGATGCTGCCACCACCAGGCTTCCCCGAAGGGATGGTGCTAGGTTTCCTCCAGATGTGGCGCTTGGCATTCAGGCCAAAGAGTTCAGTCTTGGTTTACTCAGACCAGAGGAATCTTATTCACATAGTCTGAGAGTTTTTTTTTTTAGGTGCCTTCTGGCAAACTCCAAGCGGGCTGTCTTGTGCCTTTTTACTGAGGAGTGGCTTCCTTGTTGCCACTCTACCATAAATTGGTAGTGTTCTGCAGAGATTGTTGTCCTTCTGGATGTTTCGTCCATCTCCACAGAGGAACTCTGGAGCTCTGTCAGGGACCATCGGGTTCTTGGTCACCTTGGTTTTTGAACTGACATGCACTGTCAGCTGCGGGACCTAATATAGACAGGTGTGTGCCTTTCCAAATCATGTCAAATCAATTGAATTTACCACAGGTGGACTCCAATCATGTTGTTGATCATCCTTGAGATGTTTCTATGTAAACAGGATGTACCTGAGCTCAATTTTTAGGCTCATAGCAAAGTGTCTGAACACTTATGTAAATAAGGTATTTCTGTTTTTTTATTTGTAAAAACCTGTTTTCTTTGTCATTATGGGGTACTGTGTGTAGAGTCAGGATTTTCTTATTTAATCCATTTTAGAATAAGGCTCAAACGTAACAATGTGGAAAAAGTCAAGGGGTCTGAATACTTTCCGAATAGCTCTGACAGACATATGTATGTAAGTTGATTATACATTTTGGCATTTTTAACACATTGTTTCTCACAAAAACAAGAATTGATGCGGTCAATCTCTCCTCTATTATAGTATCTTCCATTGAAGAAAACCCTCTACTGGATAGATGGCACTCAACCCATGATATGGCAGAGGATGTAAAGCCATAACACGTTTTTTCAGTTATAGATTATGGTCAATAATATCGGAGTTTGCAATGAAGTCTAACAACATACAAATCATTAATGTCATTTCAGTACATGTTGAGTGCCACTACTCTATAAGCAAGCTGAACGTTTGTGTTCCTTTGTCCAGAGAAATAGCATTGTAGCTGGTCAAACCCAATTTTTTTCCAAAAGTTTGCTAAGAGCTGGCAGCAAACTGATTAGTTGGCTGTGAGAATCAGTAAAGGGCGCATTACCGCTCTTGGGTAGTCAAATAACTTTAGCTTCCCTCCAGGTCTGAGGACAAACACTTTTCAGATTGAAGTAGCATCTCCTTTTCCATTTCAAAATGTTTTATCCTATTTGGTGTTTACTGAACGTGGCCATGTTAAATGTTTTGTTAATCCTCACATGGGTTTTAGATGTATAATGTATGCTATTTAGCTTGGGATAAAAGAACATTTGTCCTGCGTGCATACATTTTACAATGGGTGGTCCCGGGAATCAAACCCACTACCCTGAGCTACAAAGGACCATAATTGTCTCTGTAAATGTCTATTTAGAGTGAGATTGGTTGCATTAATAAGTGGAGCTCCTGTAATGAATGTAGTAATGTGTTTATTCTGTAGGCCTAAATCATGCTGTTGAAACGCTACGTTCCGAAATCCTAACTTCAGATCTACAGTGGCAGGAAAATTATGTGAACCCTTTGGAATTATTTGGATTTCTGCATAAATTGGTCATCAAATTTGATCTGATCTTCATCTAAGTCACAACAATAGAAAAACATAGTGTGCTTAAACTAATAACACACAAATTATGGATTTTTCTGGTCTATATTGAATACATAATTTAAACGTTCACAGTGTAGGTTGGAAAAAGTATGTGAACCCCTAGTCTAAAGACTTCTCTAAAAACTAATTGGAGTCAGCTAACCTGGAGTCCAATCAATGAGACGAGATTGGAGATGTTGGTTAGAGCTGCCTTGCCCTATAAAAAAACTCATAAAATGTGAGTTTGCTATTCACAAGAAGCATTACCTGATGTGAACCATGCCTCAAACAAAAGAGATCTCAGAAGACCTAAGATTAAGAATTGTTGACTTGCATAAAGCTGGAAAGGGTTAGAAAAGTATCTTTAAAAGCCTTGATGTCCATCAGTCCACGGTAAGACAAATTGTCTATAAATGGAGAAAGTTCAGCACTGTTGCTACTCTCCCTAGGAGTGGCTGTCCTGCAAAGATGACTGCAAAAGCACAGCGCAGAATTCTCAATGAGGTTAAGAAGAATCCTAGAGTGTCAGCTAAAGACTTACAGAAATCTCTGGAACATGCTACCATCTCTGTTGACGAGTCTACGATACGTAAAACACTAAACAAGAATGGTGTTCATGGGAGGACACAATGGAAGAAGCCACTGCTGTCCAAAAAAACATTTCTGCACATCTGAAGTTTGCAAAAGTGCACCTGGATGTTCCACAGTGCTACTGGCAAAATATTCTGAGGACAGATAACTACAGTTGAGTTGTTTGGAAGGAACACACAGCACTATGTATGGAGAAAAAAAGGCACAGCACACCAACATCAAAGCCTCATCCCAACTGTAAAATATGGTGGTGGGAGTATCATGGTTTGGGTCTGCTTTGCTGCCTCAGGGCCTGGACAGCTTGCTATCATTGACGGAAAAATGAATTCCCAAGTTTATCAAGACATTTTGCAGGCGAATGTTGGTGTATCTGTCCGACAATTGAAGTTGGGTGATGCAACAGGACAACGACGCAAAACAGTAGTAAATCAACAATAGAATGGCTTCAACAGAAGAAAAGTGGCCCAGTCAGTGGCCCAGTCAGAGTCCTGACATCAACCCGATTTGAGATGCTGTGGCATGACCTCAATAGAGCAGTTCACACCAGACATCCCAATAATATTGGGATGTCTGAAACAATTTTGTAAAGAATAATAATGAAACAAAACTGAAACAGTTTTGTAAAGAGGAATGGTCCAAAATTCCTCCTGACCATTGTGCAGGTCTGATCCGCAACTACAGAAAATGTTTGGTTGAGGTTATTGCTGCCAAAGGCGGGTCAACCAGTTATTAAATCCAAAGGTTCACATACTTTTCCCACCCTGCACTGTGAATGTTTACACAGTGTGTTCAATAAAGACATAAAAACGTATAATTGTTTGTGTGTTATTAGTTTAAGCAGTCTGTGTTTGTCTGTTGTGACCTAGATGAAGACCAGATCAAATTTTATGACCAATTTATGCATAAATCCAGGTATTTCCAAAGGGTTCAAATACTTTTTCTTGCCACTGTACGCTTGTAACTCAAATGTTCAGGTAAATCCCCCCCCATTTTATATCGATACATGGTTGACACAGAAGTCCAAGTCAATTCCATTTCAATTCAGGAAGTAAACTGAAATCCCAATTCCAATTATCCTCATTGAAAAGCAATGATGAGAATTAGAATGTTGGTTTACCTGCGGAATTCAAATTGAATTGAGCCAAACCTTGTCAGGATTCAGGCCTAAAGAGTAGAGTCAACTCACTGCTGCTCATTGTAACCTGACAGTAGACTACACATGAACTATCCTAGCCTGGTTAAAACAGACTAAACGCTGTGCTCACCTTACAGTCTGGACAATGATGAGCACAGCATTATGTCTGGTGTAACCAGGCTAGAACTTCCCTGTCTTCAGGTCTGTCTATTTTTGATAAATGTATTTGACGATATTATAATAATATATCAGGAAGGGAATTTTGATTTTGTCTGAAATGGAAATCATTTGTTTGGTACTACTTTTTTTTAAACCAGTTTTATTTGTCCATTTAGGCAGAAATGGTCAGTTTTGCTTGTTCTGATTTTCTGAATTATAAAAGATCTGAATTGCGCTTAAATATTGTCTTATTGAGTCAATATGAAAATAAAGACTCTTATTTCTCATACAGTACTTATGATTTGGTTGTGTGGTTTATATCGATAAAAGACAGTACTGTGCAGCCGTCTTCATCAACCTTGCCAAGGCTTTCGACTCTGTCAATCACCATATTCTTATCGGCAGACTCAGGAGCCTCGGTTTTTCGGATGACTGCCTTGCCTGGTTCACCAATTACTTTGCAGACAGAGTTCAGTGCGTCAAATCGGAGGGCATGCTGTCCGGTCCTCTGGCAGTCTCTATGGGGGTGCCACAGGGTTCAATTCTCGGGCCGACTCTTTTCTCTGTGTATATCAATGATGTTGCTCTTGCTGCGGGCGATTCCCTGATCCACCTCTACGCAGACGACACCATTCTATATACCTTCGGCCCGTCTTTGGACACTGTGCTATCTAACCTCCAAACAAGCTTCAATGCCATACAACACTCCTTCCGTGGCCTCCAACTGCTCTTAAACGCTAGTAAAACCAAATGCATGCTTTTCAACCGGTCGCTGCCTGCACCCGCATGCCCGACTAGCATCACCACCCTGGATGGTTCCGACCTAGAATATGTGGACGTCTATAAGTACCTAGGTGTCTGGCTAGACTGCAAACTCTCCTTCCAGACTCATATCAAACATCTCCAATCGAAAATCAAATCAAGAGTCGGCTTTCTATTCCGCAACAAAGCCTCCTTCACTCACGCCGCCAAGCTTACCCTAGTAAAACTGACTATCCTACCGATCCTCGACTTCGGCGATGTCATCTACAAAATGGCTTCCAACACTCTACTCAGCAAACTGGATGCAGTCTATCACAGTGCCATCCGTTTCGTCACTAAAGCACCTTATACCACCCACCACTGCGACTTGTATGCTCTAGTCGGCTGGCCCTCGCTACATATTCGTCGCCAGACCCACTGGCTCCAGGTCATCTACAAGTCCATGCTAGGTAAAGCTCCGCCTTATCTCAGCTCACTGGTCACGATGGCAACACCCATCCGTAGCACGCGCTCCAGCAGGTGTATCTCACTGATCATCCCTAAAGCCAACACCTCATTTGGCCGCCTTTCGTTCCAGTACTCTGCTGCCTGTGACTGGAACGAATTGCAAAAATCGCTGAAGTTGGAAACTTTTATCTCCCTCACCAACTTCAAACATCAGCTAACCGATCGCTGCAGCTGTACATAGTCTATTGGTAAATAGCCCACCCTTTTCACCTACCTCATCCCCATACTGTTTTTATTTATTTACTTTTCTGTTCTTTTGCACACCAATATCTCTACCTGTACATGACCATCTGATCATTCATCACTCCAGTGTTAATCTGCAAAATTGTAATTATTTGCCTACCTCCTCATGCCTTTTGCACACATTGTATATAGACTCCCCCTTTGGTTTCTACTGTGTTATTGACTTGTTAATTGTTTACTCCATGTGTAACTCTTTGTTGTCTGCTCACACTGCTATGCTTTATCTTGGCCAGGTCGCAGTTGCAAATGAGAACTTGTTCTCAACTATCCTACCTGGTTAAATAAAGGTGAAATAAAAAAAATTAAAAAAAAATTAGTCATTTGACAGACAATCTTATCCAGATCGACTTACAGTAGTGAGTGCATACATTTTGCTTACTGATCAAGTAAGAAATGTATTGCTGTCCAACAAAATTAGCTACATAAATATATAATTTGAATATGTAGACTAAACCTGTTATTATGTTGCAGTTCCCCCTAGAAGGACTGCTGTGGGTGTTGTCTTGCCAGTTGCTTTACACACAACTGTAACATTAAGGTTAGATTGCTGCATAACATCGCAGAGTAAGCTGGGTGTTATTGAGCTTCTTCATTCCTCCACGGCTTGAGGTAGAAGCTGCCTGTAACTGAACTAGGATCAGTTTACCCTCCACCAATCCAATCGACACACAACTGACTTTAGATGACTATCTAGGCAGTGCAACTGCAGCCTACTCCTTAGTTGTGAGTGAGAGACTGGAACAAACCAAACCACATAAAGTACTGCTACAATATTAGTATATCATACTGTATCCAGCAGTGAAATAGTGGGAATCCATATTTGCATGTATTTTTCTTGAAACCATCCAACACTTGTTGTCTGATGTCAGCACATTTGACTGGTAAATATATGTGTAGCCTATTACTGGCCAGAGAGCTGCTCTCTGCCTTTCTGAGTATTCACTGTCAATGGAATGATCTCTGCACCCTTGTTTTCCCCATCCTATATTAAACCTAGCCTCGTCCCAGATCTGCTGTCTTACCACCTTCCTATAGTAATTTTGGATTGGCAAGACAGCACAATCAGTTCTGAGACCAGGCTATATTAGACCTATTTAATGTAATCATTTTGGAACACAGAGGCATTTCCCTGTCCCATATATAGCATAACATATTCCATTAGACCTATACGGCCTGTTTCCATCTCCTCTCATTGGTAATGGAACATTGGGAGCATTAGTAAAATGAACCCTGTAAGTATAGATATTTGGTTGAATATTGACATTGGAAGTTCCCATTGGATCCTCAGTCGTAGTGATTGTTTGGGTGTTCCCGCAGAATAATTTTGATTATTAATAATATGATTTGGAAACCAAATAATGTAATGGATCCAACATAGCTGTAATGTTTTCATCAAATAGAAGAAGTATTAACTGTGATGGGGAAAAGGAAGTGGATTTGATAATACCTTATTATGTCTAAAACCTTTACTAATACCTTTCTGAAGCTTTTATACACTGAGTATACCAAACATTAGGAACACCGTCCTAATTGGATTTGCACCCTCCCTTTGCCCTCAGAACTGCCTCAATTCTTCGGGGCATGGACTCTACAAGGTTTTGAAAGCGTTCCACAGGGATGATGGCCTATGTTGACGCCAATGCTTCCCACAGTTGTGTCGAATTGGCTGGATGTCCTTTGGGTGGTGGTAAGCTATTCTTGATACACACAGGAAACTGTTGAGCAGGAAAAACCCAGTAGAGTTGCAGTTCTTGACACAAACCAGTGCGCCTCGCACCTACTACCATACCCCGCTTAAATATTTGATCTTACCCATTAACCCTCTGAATGGCAAACATACACAATCCTAACTTACTTAGTCCTCTTTGTCCCAGGTAGGACATACAGTGTACATGTAACACTGCAACAATCTTCTGCCATTGGAGTCTATCTTTGCACTGTTCTGTGAAGGGAGTAGTACTGTACACAGCGTTGTACAAGGTCTTCAGTTTCTTGGCAATTTCTCACATGTAATAGCCTTCATTTCTCAGAACAAGAATAGACTGACGAGTTTCAGAAGAAAGTGCTTTGTTTCTGGCCATTTTGTGCCTGTAATCGAACCCACAAATGCTGATGCTCCAGATACTCATCTACTCTAAAGAAGGCCAGTTTGATTGCTTCTTTAAATCAGCACAACAGTTTTCAGCTGTGCTAACATAATTGCAAAAGGGTTTTCTAATGATCAATTAGCCTTTTAAAATGATAAACTTGGATTAGCTAACACAACGTGCCATTGGAACACAGGAGTGATGGTTGCTGACAATGGGCCTCTGTACGCCTATGTAGATATTCCATAAAAAATCTGCCGTTTCCAGCTACAATAGTCATTTACAACATTAACAATGTCTACACTGTATTTTTTGATCAATTTGATGTTATTTTAAAAATTGACAAAAATTAAGGACATTTCTTAAGTGACCCCCAAACTTTTGAACGGTAGTGTATACAGTATCAGTCAAAAGTTAGGAAACACCTACTAATTGAAGGATTTTACTTTATTTTTACTATTTTCTACATTGTAGAATAATAGTGAAGACATCAACACTATGAAATAACACATATGGAATCATGTAGTAACCAAAAATAAGTTAACTGCACCTCAGATTGCAGCCCAAATAAATGCTTCACAGATTTCAAGTAACAGACACATCTCAACATCAACTGTTCAGAGGAGACTCCGTGAATCAGGCCTTCATGGTTGAATTGCTGCAAGAAACCACTACTAAAGGACACTAATTAAAATAAGAGACTTGCTTGGGCCAAGAAACACGAGCAGTGGACATTAGACCGGTGGAAATCTGCCCTTTGGTCTGATGAGTCCAAATGTGAGCTTTTTAGTTCCAACCGCCATGTCTTTGTGAGACGCAGAGTATGTGAACGGATGATCTCCACATGTGTTATTCCCACCGTGAAGCATGGAGGAGGTGTGATGGGGTGGGGGTGCTTTTCTGGTGACACTCATTGATTTATTTAGAATTCAAGGCACACTTAACCAGCATGGCTACCACAGCATTCTGTAGCGATACGCCACCCCATCTGGTTTGAGCTTTTTGGGACTATCATTTGTTTTTCAACAGGACAATGACCCAAAACACACCTCCAGACTGTGTAAGGGCTATTTGGCAAAGAAGGAGAGTGATGGAGTGCTGCATCAGATGACCTGGCCTCCACAATCCCCCAACCTCAATCCAATTGAGATGGTTTGGGATGAGTTGGACCGCAGAGTGAAAGAAAAGCAGCCAACACATGCTCAGCATATGTGGAAACTCCTTCAAAACTGTTGGAAAAGTATTCCTCATAAAGCTGGTTGAGAGAATGCCAAGAGTGTGCAAAGCTGTCATCAAGGCAAAGGGTGGCTACTTATTTTGTACTTTCATTTGTTTAACACTTTTTTGGTTACTACATGATTCCATTTGTGTTATTTAATCATTTTGATGTCTTCACTATTATTCTACAATGTAGAAAATAGTAAAAATAATGCAAAACCCTTGAATGAGTAGATATGTCCCAACTTTTGACTAGTACTGTACATTTGTGAAAAGTGAAAAATGTTACACTAATATATCTTGATTAGATAAGTATTCAATAAAATGGGTCAATACATGTTAGAATCACCTTTGGCAGTGATTACAGCTGTGACTCTTTCTGGGTAAGTCTAAGAACTTTGCACACCTTGATTGTACAATATTTGGACATTATTTTCTAAAATCTTCAAGCTCTGTCAAGTCTGTTGTTGATCATTGTTAGACAGCCATTTTCAAGTCTTGCCATTTGATTTTCAAGCCGATTTAAGTCAAAACTGTAACTAGGTCACTCGGGAACATTCAATGTCGTCTTGGTAAGCAACTCCAGTGTATATTTGGTTTTGTGTTTTAGGTTATGGTCCTGCTGAAAGGTGAATTTGTCTCCCAGCAGAGTGACCCAACTTATGTGACTTGTTTAGCAAATGTTTACTCCTGAACTTATTTAGGCTTGCAAGAACAAAGGGTATGAATACTTATTGACTCAAGACATTTCAGCTTTTCATTTTCAATTCAATTGTAAACATTTTGAAAAACAACATAATTCCACTTGGAATATTGTGTGTTGGCCAGTGACCCAAAAATCGAATCCATTTAAAATTAGTCTGTAACACAACAAAATGTGGAATACTTCCTGAATGCAGTGTATATTGGTATTGTCATAAACATTGAGAGAGTGAAAGAGAGATCTGGCCGTTCCTTCAATGCACGATAAGAGGGTGGGGTCAAACACTCACTCTTACAGTACACCAGCCAGTGTGACACATTATCGAAAGCCTCTGCATCCTCTAGCTAGCACGATAAGAGGGTGGGGTCAAACACTCACTCTTACAGTACACCAGCCAGTGTGACACATTATCGAAAGCCTCTGCATCCTCTAGCTAGCACGATAAGAGGGTGGGGTCAAACACTCACTCTTACAGTACACCAGCCAGTGTGACACATTATCGAAAGCCTCTGCATCCTCTAGCTAGCTGTTTTACAGCATTTGCATTACATGTGTGGTGTCAGTATATAAGGGGGTGTTTATGAGAGAGTGAGCTAGAGATAGAGGGAGGGAGGAGCGAGAGACCGAGAGTAGGAGATCTAGAAAGTGTGAGGGTCTACATAGATTCATTAGCAAAAAGGGGAAATCAAATTTTGTCCAGACTCTGAGTCAACAACCGACACACTTGTAGGAGGCTATCATATCTGCCTGCAGACAACCAGTGGATATCAGTTCTCCTGTCCATCGTGTGTGTGTGTGTGTACTACCATGCCATCCTACACAGTGACGGTGGCTACAGGAAGCCAGTGGTTTGCAGGGACTGATGACTACATCTATATCACCCTGGTGGGAACAGAGGGATGCAGTGAGAGGACTTTACTGGACAAACCACTCTACAACGACTTCGAGAGAGGGGCGGTGAGTTGAGTTACAGGTGGCAAGAGTCAGTTTGAAAGTTTCACAGTGTGTGCATTACTTCAAATACACTCAGGGGTGACCTTGTTAATGATAGAGAGAAAATATTTCCAATAACTGTCAGATTTTAAACTCTGGCTGCATCCTGATTCTTCACCCTTCCCCCAATGTGTATGTGCATACTTCTCCTCACTTCAATGCTTAATAAAAAGCACACTTCCTCTAGTATCTGTCCTGAAGCCTCAACTCAAATTATGCATACTATTTTGACTGATTAGTAGTTTGTGTTGAAAATGACATACTTGTTAGACCACAAGATTTCTCCCTCTGGAAGCCCTCACAATACCTCGGTCTGGGTGAATGAACTTACTTTGTAGTGTAACAATAACATTTGACATGCCTTTTGGACATATTCATATTTATTACATCGACATTGTATTATTCATTTTTTATTATTTTAATGTAATTAAGGACTGACATTTGAAAGAAAATGTTGCGCAATGTTTTAAATGCATACTGCTAATAACTGCACAAACTTCCTTAAGAAATGTACAAATAAATCATTTGTTTTATTTGACTGTTCCCTGGTGTAAGATCTGCCACAGAATGTATTGCAATATCAACCCCAGTCCCTCTATTCTATTCAATAAATAGTGCTTTAAACTGTGCTGCAATATGAGGTAATGGGAGTAATCCACAGCATAATGAGGAAATAAATGGTATTTGTGCTCAATACTCCTATCATTTTACATTGTCTTGTAGAAACTTGCCTTATCCACTACCTAGTACAGTGAAAGGATGAAGAGGCGAAACTCCAGTGCAGAGTGCGCCCTATAGGTGCCATCACCATTTCTGTGTATGAGTGTATTTTTCTGTGCTTTTACTCTAATGAAGCAAAATAATAACATAAGGCTTATTGCCAAACCTCTATTACAGACAGTTACTGATTAGTGACCTGCTCATGGCCTTATGGCTCATGAACACCACATGGAAGATCAATACAAACGCTTTCCTATCTAATAAACTGTCAATTCATTCGGGCATTAAAATTTTCACCAGTGTCTGAATCCTGTACACTACATCCAGTTGTACTCTTTACTTCATGATGCAAGTGGCTGTATATTGCACCAACCGTCAATGACTCATGAGCTGCTACTAACCTCATGCTGTCTCTTTCTTGCTGTTTTGGGCAGTTGTGTCAGGACCGCAGAAAAAGTATCTGGTGCAAAAAGGAACAGCTAATGGGCAGCCAAACAAACATGTTGATAAAGTGCATTTTTTACTAATGACTTTATGTAACAATTACAACTTGGTAACGACCATTGTCCGTCCTCAGGTTAGGCTTAATCTGGGTCCTGAAAACTGTCCCATTTTGTCCACTTTGCTCAAATCTCTCTAAACCTGGTTGTCTGTTCTCAGGTGGACTCGTATGATGTGACGGTGGGGGAGAACCTGGGAGAGATGGAGCTGGTGAAGATAGAGAAGAAGAAGTACTGGGTTCATGATGACTGGTACTGTAAGTACATCACAGTGAAGACCCCCTCTGGAGACTACGTAGAGTTCCCCTGCTTCCACTGGCTGGTGGACGACAAGGAGGTGGTCCTCAGGGACGGCAGAGGTACCTGTCTGTCGGGTCTGTGTCTGCCAGTTGGTCATGTCTGTCTGTCGGTCGCTCATGTCTGTCAAAATCTGTCCCAGTCTTTAGCTTAAGGAACATAGAAGTAAATCTAAAATCATCCTCATTATCGTTGTTCACCCTTTTCTTTAAGCACTGCTGCCAAAGGATGACAAGACCAGACTGGTGAAGCAACACCGACACAAAGAGCTGGAGAGCAGACGGAAAACCTACAGGCAAGAGCTGGGTTTATTGTGTATCACACATCTACCTCACAATGACGTATTGATGTTGTACCAAGATGCATTCAACAAATAAATGTATTCAATGTATTGAACTAGTACATGTTTTTCTAGTATTTATTCAAAGCACTGTAACTACATATAGTGTAGCCTACCAACATTAAAAGACCTGTACACAGTGTTACGTAGTGGTCCTCCTGTGTGTAGATGGAGGGAGTGGCAGCCTGGAATTCCTATGAGTATAGATGCCAACACTCACAAGGAGCTTCCCAGAGACATCCAGTTTGATAGCGAGAAAGGAGTGGACTTCATACTCAACTACAGTAAGGCGTAAGTACTGCATTCACACTACACTCTGTAACATAGTGTAGACTCCCTTCATTTGTTATATGCATTGCAGACTCTGCCAAGAGTTCTGGGATTTTATGGCAGAGTAGTGTCATTGCCCTGTCACTACACTCTGCTGCAACTATTTCCCCTTATTTGCAACATTGTCCATACAGTCTTATATTCTGTTCCATGTTTACACTCATGCAGTGTTAAACCTACAGTAGGCCTCTTTCTAATGTGGAGATTTCCATGAAGAAAGCCCATACTTGGCATGGTAGGGCATTTTCCGTTCATTGGGGTCAGTATTTGTTTATTACAGTGATGGTATTTTCTAAATGTCAGGACTTCCTGGTTTGAATAAAAGCTAAGTGGGAAACAGATAGAAGCTGTTAGTTCAGTAGGTGGGTGGTTGGTGAGTAGTATGTGGAACTACTAGCATTTAAAAATATATATTAAATATTGAACCTTTATTTAACTAGGCAAGCCAGTTAAGAACATATTCTTATTTTACAATGACGGCCTACCCCGGCCAAACCCTCCCCTAACAACACTGGGCCAATTGGACAACACTGGGCCAATTGTGTACCACCCTATGGGACTCCCGATCACGGACGGTTGTGATACAGCACAAGATCGAGTCAGGGTCTGTAGTGACGCATCTAGCACTGAGATGCAGTGCCTTAGACTGCTGCGCCACTTGGGAGTATGTGGATGTGACTAAAAGTAAGCCTGTTTTAATGCTCTGTATGAAATCATGTTGATCAGCTCTGCATGAAATCATGTTGACCAGGAGAGTCATTGTATGAGTAACCAGGGACATTTGCATGTATCCTACACACCAACAAGCTAAACACATACACATATTGTTTCAATGAGACTGGCTGTGTGCTCTGACAAATACTTTGCTTCAAACCTATCAGCGTACTAGTATGCTTTTTCTCTTCTTCTTTTGATTGCTTAGGAGGGATAACAACTTTCCAGACAGGTTGTGTGTCTTTGCCCTGTAGTAGTTCAGTTATGGGATAGTAGCCCTCATTATCAAAAACAACCATCTATAATAGACTTGCCATGTATTGATGAGGAACTAGAGGAAGTGGCCGGGGTTAGCAAGACACATACTTTATTAATAGAAGTGTTATGACTGTCTGTGGTTCTCCTACTTACTTGTGGCTTGTTTGTGCAGCTGAATTTGCATTGATAACAGCTCATCTGCAGAGAGCACAGGGTATAAACTATTATGCCGGACATTATGCTATTCAGGCATTGCTTGCTTGACATAGCATTACCAGACTGGTAATGGATAAGATTAGATTTAAAGCATAATAACCTACATTGACAGTATCGATGTACTGTACCAATGACTAGCAGACTTTACTCCCCAGCAAGTTAGCAGCAACATCCTTAGCATCCCAAGTGTTGAGCACTGCCAAAGTACTGCACACGCGTGTCATAGACAGGAAGGGAAGCAGAAACTCTTTTTCTTAAATTCATCCCTGGAAAGTGGCAACCAACGCTGCTAACGATTGAAAATAACGTGGATAAGTGTGTAATACATGTGTAGTAAACATCAACTCCCCGTTGTCAGTGACTGACATTTTCTGAATCCATTAGTTTTTGTTTGGTGATCACAGTGAAAATGGAAGAAAATAACTCTGGAAATAAATCTTAGCCTCGTTCGACCATCCTTATCTCACAAAATGACATTCTGTTTTTTCTATGGTATTGCAGCGGTCAGGATGGTGGCTCAGTCTACTTAAATCTTTCCCTGCAGTTTGATGATGTTGTTCTCTCCTCCCCAGGATAGAGAACCTCTGTGTGAACCAGTTCATGCACATGTTCCAGTCCTCCTGGAATGACTTTGCTGACTTTGAGCGGATCTTCGTCAGGATCAAAAACACCATCTCAGGTGTGTGGTCTCAGTTTTCTCCATAGAATGTGGTATCTGACTCCTCTCTCCTCTCTGAGCAGCTGCTGCTTTAGCAGTAGCTAATGCGGATCCTAGTCATAAAAATCATCCTCTCCTCTCCGTATTCCTATCCTAGAGTATGTGATGCAGCACTGGAAAGAAGACTTTATGTTTGGCTACCAGTACCTGAACGGCTGTAACCCAGTGATGATCCAGAAGTGCACCAAGCTGCCAGAGAAGTTCCCCGTTACACATGACATGGTGGCAGATTGTCTGGAGAGAGAGATGACTCTGGAGGAGGAGATTGAGGTAGAGACTGAGACACACATATGCATATGTCACATGCACGCAGTTATGCAAGCTTATACATGCATGCACACATCCCATCCACTCACAGAATCTGTGACCTATTGTACAGACAAACAGACAAGACATGCAGAAAGACAGACCGAGTCCAAGGTTTACAGGCTCATATTGTAAGACATTCACCCTTAACTGGTTCACCAACTACTTCTCAGACAGAGTTCAGTATGTCAAATCGGAGGGCCTGTTGTCTGGACCTCTGGCAGTCTCTATGGGGGAACCACAGGGTTCAATTCTCGGGCCGACTATTTTCTCTGTATATGTCAACGATGTCGCTCTTGCTGCGGGTGATGCCCTGATCCACCTCTACGCAGACGATACCATTCTGTATACATCTGGCCCTTCCTTGGACACTGTGTTAACTAACCTCCAAATGAGCTTCAATGCCATACAACACTCCTTCCGTGGTCTCCAACTGCTCTTAAATTCTAGCAAAACCAAATGCATGCTTTTCAACCGTTCGCTGCTCACACCCGCCCGCCCGACTAGCATCACTACTCTGGATGGTTCTGACTTAGAATATGTGGACAACTACAAATACCTAGGTATCTGGCTAGACTGTAAACTCTCCTTCCAGACTCATATTAAACATCTCCAATCCAAAATTAAATCTAGAATCGGCTTCCTATTTTGCAACAAAGCCTCCTTCACTCACGCCGCCAAACATACTCTCGTAAAACTGACTATCCTACCGATCCTCGACTTCGGGGATGTCATTTACAAAATAGCTTCCAATACTCTACTCAGCAAACTGGATGCAGTCTATCACAGTGCCATCCGTTTTGTTACCAAAGCCCCTAGCGGCAGGGTAGCCTAGTGGTTAGAGTGGTGGACTTGTAACCGGAAGGTTGCAAGTTCAAATCCCCGCCCCTGAACAGGCAGTTAACCCACTGTTCCCAGGCCGTCATTGAAAATAAGAATTTGTTCTTAACTGACTTGCCTAGTTAAATAAAAATAAATAAAAGTTGACTAGAGCATATAGGTCGCAGTGGTGGGTTTTATTTTTTTATTCTACCTTTATAAGTCGATGCTAGATAAAGCTCTGGTCACGATAACAACACCCACCCGTAGCACGCGCTCTAGCAGGTATATTTCACTGGCTATCCCCAAAGACAACACATAATTTGGCCGCCTTTCCTTCCAGTACTCTGCTACCAATGACTGGAACGAATTGCAAAAATCACTGAAGCTGGAGACTTATATTTCCCTCACCAACTTTAAACAGCATCTAACCGATCGCTGCAGCTGTATATAGCCCACCTGTAAATAGCCCACCCAATCTACCTACCTCATCCCCATATTGTTTTTATTTACTTTTCTGCTCTTTTGCACACCAGTATTTCTACTTGCACATCATCATCTACACATCTATCACTCCAGTGATAATTTGCTCAATTACTTCGCTACTATGGCCTATTTATTGCCTACCTCCTTACTCTATTTGCACAAACTGTATATAGATGTATAGATCTTTTTTTTCGATTGTGTTTTTGGCAGTACGCTTGCTTAGTCCATGTGTAACTCTGTGTTGTTGTTTTTGTCGCACTACTTTGCTTTATCTTGGCCAGGTCGCAGTTGTAAATGAGAACTTGTTCTCAACTGACCTACCTGGTTAAATAAAGGTGAAATAAAAAATAGATACAAAACCTTGTATTACGTGTTGTTTGCAGGCTGGTAATATCTACATAGCAGACTATGAGTTGATGGAAGACATCAGTCCCAACAGTACAGACCCCTGTACTCTACAGTACCTGGCTGCTCCTATCTGTCTGCTGTACAACAACAGCCAGAGCAAGATCCTGCCTCTGGCCATACAGGTAGGCTATTCTGCATGGTTAGAAAAAGAGCATGGAGCAGTGTTTCTTCACCATCTAACAAAACATACCCCTCCTCCTCTCTCTCTCCCAGCTGGGTCAGACTCCAGGGAAGGACAACCCTATCTTCCTGCCCAGTGATGGTCAGTATGACTGGATGCTAGCTAAGATCTGGGTCCGCTCCTCTGACTTCCACATCCACCAGACAGTCACACACCTGCTGAGGACTCACCTGGTCTCTGAGGTGTTTGGAGTGGCCATGTTCAGACAGCTGCCTGCTGTTCACCCTGCTTATAAGGTACACCAAGTACACTTCAGTCTGTGCCTGTGTTTTGTGGCTGATTAGTTGGTTCATGGATTGTTTAGTTAGATGGTTGGTTGATTGGTTTGTTTGTTTATTTATTTATTGATGGTCTGTCCTCTAGTTGCTCCTTCCTCACATTCGTTTCACCATCGCCATCAACACCAAGGCCAGAGAGCAGCTCATCTGTGAGTTTGGCATCTTTGATAAGGTGAGTGTGTGAGAGAGGGACATTGAGACATATTCAGAAGTGCGTCTACACATGGTACTAAAATCTGTCTCTTATCTGTCTTCATTGTGACTAGATTTCCTGGTCCCTCCCTGTGTGTAAATTACACTGAAAATAAATATACACTCCGCAATTTCAAAGATTCTACAGTTCATATAAGGAAATCAGTCAATTGAAATAAAATATTAGGCCCTAATCTATGGATTTCACATGACTGGGAATTGGTCACAGATACCTTAAAAAATAAATAGGGGTGTGGATCAGAAAACAAGTCAGTATTTGGTGTGTTCACCATTTGCCTCAAGCTGCGTAACACAACTCCTTTGCATAGATTTGATCAGGCTGTTGATTGTGGCCTGTGGAACGTTGTCCCACTCCTTTTCAATGGCTGTACGAAGTTGCTGGATATTGGCAGGAACTGGAACACGCTGTCGTACACGTCAATCCAGATCATCCCAACCATCCTCAATGGGTGACATGTCTAGTGAAAATGTAGGCCATTAAAGAACTGGCACATTTTGAGCTTCCAGGAATTGTGTACAGATCCTTGCGACATGGGGCCAAACATTACCATGTTGAAACATGAGGCGATAGCGGCGGATGAATGGCCCGACAATGGGCCTCAGGATCTCGTCACGGTATCTCTGTGCATTCAATTTGACATTGATGAAATGCAATTGTGTTCATTGTGTGTAGCTTATGCCTTTCTATACCATAACACCACCATGGGGCACGTTCACAACGTTGACATCAGCAAAACGCTGGCCCACGCGACCCCATACACGCTGTCTGCATACTGCCGGTACAGTTGAAACCATTATTCATCCATGAAGGGCACACTTCTCCAGCGTGCCAGTGGCCATCGAAGGTGAGCATTTTCCCACTGAAGTCGGTTACAACACCGAACTGCAGTCAGGTCAAGACCCCGGTGAGAACAACGAGTACGCAGATGAGCTTCCCTGAAACGGTATCTTAAAGTTTGTGCAGAAATTCTTTGGTTGTGCAAGCCCACAGTCTCATCAGCTGTCCGGGTGGCTGGTGTCAGACGAACCCGCAGGAGAAGAAGCCAGATGTGGATTCCTAGGCTGGTGTGGTGTATGTGGTTGTAAGGCCTGTTGGACGTACGGCCAAATTCTCTAAAACGACGTTGGAGGCTGCTTATTGTAGAGAAATTAACATTTGATTATCTGGAAACAGCTCTGGTGGACATTCCTGCATTCAGCATGCAAATTTCCCTATGGGACTCCCGATCACAGCCGGTTGTGATACAGCCCGGAATCGAACCCCGGTCTGTAGTGACGCAGTGTCTATGATCGCTGCGCTACTTGGGAGGCTCATATTATTGGAAAGATTTCAAGTTTATCTGTAAATTACCTGAATTTTTGTAACTTTCAAAGATTTTATGTAATTTATCACGACATCTAGTGGCCCTTTTGGGTACTTCATTTTATCACAGGTACCTAATTATCTCTGACCCTCTGGCCTTATCGCATGTAAAATATAAAACAAATAAAGCTGTATAACCTTATCCTAAATATAAACCATAGACATGGTAAGATAAATAAGTGTGAAATTTGTTTTATATATAAAATATATTTCATGTTGAAACCCTCATATTAAATACCAATGTTATTCATGAGTTTATATCTTGGTTGTAAATGTTTTTGCACTAAACTGGTGGCAGTTGTGGAAAAAGTAAATAGTTGGAAGAGTTGCAGTTGAATATAATGCCGTTGTTGATTAGATGCTTTTTTCCATTAATTAGGCTATTTTCTCTTGAACTATATGGTCTATTCACAAGAAACTCATGGACAAAATGGACACACAAAATAAATACTATATATGAATACATTTGTTTTTTGTTATTCAAGTATAAATGACCATAGATTACCTGTTAATTACAAAAATTACAGAAGCTTTGCAACCCTAGTCTATACTATGAGCACCGATTGATAACGTGCAGTAATAGTTCCTGTGTTTTAGAGGTTTGCTGTCCAGATCTGTCTACACTTGTAAGATCTCCAGACACAATTTGTGCCTGATTACTTCCGGAGGTGGTCAGGATGATCTGATCACAATCAGATCAGAATATGTCTTTTAATCGTCTAAACCTGTCTAAAAATGTGGGCCCAATCAGAATGTGGACACGATCAGGACAAAGAATGCATGTTAGCACCAGGGCTTAGAGACGGAGACATAGAGAGCTAATGTGTACTGTCTCTCCCCAGGCCAATGGTACAGGAGGTGGAGGTCATGTAGAGATGATCCAGAAGGCTATGAGGTCACTGACCTTCAGGTCTCTGTGTTTCCCTGATGCCATTAAGGCCCGCGGGGTGGACAGCCCTGAGGACCTACCCTACTACTACTACAGAGACGACGGGAACAGGGTCTGGGATGTCACCAAGAGGTCAGAGATCATGGGGGAGTGGGGGGTCTGTGTGTGTCCTTCTTGACACTTTTATAGGAGGAGGAGAACCAGGTCAATCCCCAGGAAAAGATGCCATGAGATGGGTAACCCTAACCCTAGCTTCATGTCCACACCCCGGCTCAACCCTAACCCTATAGCCATAACCCTAAAGCCCTAGCCCTAGCCATTACCCTAACCATAGCTTCATGTCCACACCCCGGCTCAACCCTAACCCTATAGCCATAACCCTAAAGCCCTAGCCATTACCCTAACCATAGCTTCATGTCCACACCCCGGCTCAACCCTAACCCTATAGCCATAACCCTAAAGCCCTAGCCATTACCCTAACCCTAGCTTCATGTCTACACCCCGGCTCAACACACCCCTACAGCCATAACCCTAAAGCCCTAGCCATTACCCTAACCCTAGCTTCATGTCCACACCCTGGCTCAACCCTAACCCTATAGCCATAACCCTAAGGCCCTAGCCATTACCCTAACCTTAGCTTCAGGTCCACACCCCGGCTCAACCCTAACCCTATAGCCATAACCCTAAAGCCCTAGCCATTACCCTAACCATAGCTTCATGTCCACACCCCGGCTCAACACACCCCTACAGCCATAACCCTAAAGCCCTAGCCATTACCCTAACCATAGCTTCAGGTCCACACCACGGCTCAACCCTAACCATATAGCCATAACCATAACCCTAAAGCTCTAGCCATTACCCTAACCCTAAATTTGATTTTCCGTTTCCCTAGTTTTGTGTGGGACGTGGTGTGTATCTACTACGACAGTGATGACACAGTACAGAAGGACGAGGAGATCCAGGCGTTTGTTAAAGATGTCAGCAGCTTTGGGATGCAGGACCTTGACTGCTGTGGTGGGTACAAAACACATTATAACCAACAAACACTACAATGGCCTAGCCTGCTTTAAAATGCTGTTTTAGATTGATCTGCAATACAAATACACACTTCTTGTTTCTCTGGACTGTGTTGAAAGACATAACTGACCATGGAGCAACATTATCAATATTTAGCTATGCAGAAATGTACTTCACTTTTAAGTTGGTCAAAAGCCTCTGTGCTTGTCTGTTGCTGTGGTAACAGTGGTGTGTTTGTGAGGAACTCAGTCTGGTCTGATCAGGCTAGTAGGGGCCACAACTCCACTCTTCGATTGCCACTCTGCTGGTTTACATCTGACAGAACCACTGAGTAACCAGGTGTATATACACCTCTGCCCAGTCAACATGAATTGCCAGGGGACTCAAAAACCAGCAGGAGATGCAGCCTTCATAGACTGGTGTTGTGCATTTCTAAGCAATACTGTAGTCTGTGATTGCATGACAATGTGTGTCTAGGGACTGACCTTAGTGACTCACTGATGAAACAAGTGTCAAAAAAACATGTGTTGCGCAAAAAAAAAACTTTCTGCAGGGTTTCCCAAGTCCCTGAAGACACGCGAGGAGCTCACAGAGTATCTGACTGTCATCATCTTCACTGCCTCTGCACACCACGCTGCTGTCAACTTCGGACAGGTACGGCTCGGGGCTCCATATGATCAGATCCGTTTTAGCAAACATCCGCTTAGCAGTTGTTTTGGTGGTGTCTGAGGTGGAACTGCGTCAGAGCGGTCAACTCCAAGTGGCTCCAGGCATAATGAAACGGACATTGCCTTTGGCTGCACTGAGTCGCATTAACAGAAATCCCAACTAGCCTCGTTTCCAAGTTCGAACAATAGAATGTGAGATTTAATCTATACTTCAATTAGGATAATTGAAATCCTCATTATTTGTTCCATGATTTTTCAATTTGAGCATAAATATGTCTATATAGCCTACACTTTCTCATTCTGAACTTTTAATGCAAGTGGGGCGGGTGTGGTTTCGTTAGCAACTGTTCACCGAATTTTACAGCTCCAATGCAGTTCCACCGCAAACACCCGCTATGTTGGTGGCTGCAACGCGTGATCTGATTGAATCTAGGCCTTGTAAAGGTAGGCTTTGGACAAGTAAGAATTGGTCAGGTAAACTTTGGAAATGTAAGATTTGCTCAGGTGGGCTATATATAGTCAGGTAGCCTTGGGACAGTTGGTCAACATTACTGTAGATGAGCTTGATCAGTGCTTGCAGACAAGAGCCTGTACATTGTCAAGAGCACCACCTAGCTTCCCTTAGATGTTAATGTCTGCCTACTCTGGGTATTTCAGTATGACTGGTGCTCGTGGATCCCCAACTCACCCCCCACCATGCGGAAGCCCCCTCCCAGGCAGAAGGGGGTGGTAGATGTGAAGTTCATCATCCAGAGTCTCCCTGACCGCGGCCGGTCCTGCTGGCACTTGGGGGCCGTCTGGGCCCTCAGTCAGTTCCAGGAGAATGAGGTACACACACCACATGCCCACGTACAGATAAACACACATGGCGTTTGTCTGTTTGTTCTTAATAATAAAGAAATCCCTCCAATTCCTGTGTCCTCTCTCTGTCAGCTCTTCCTGGGGATGTACCCAGATGAGCACTTCATAGAGAAGCCAGTGAAGGAGGCCATGGAGTTGTTCAGGAAGAGACTGGCAGAGGTCAGCAGTGTCATCAAAATCCGCAACGAAGGCAAGAAACTACCCTACTACTACTTCTCTCCCGACCGCATCCCTAACAGTGTGGCTGTCTGAGAAAGGAATGAAGGGGAGAGAGCAAGGAAGGGAACAAGGAGGGATAGCTATATAGTCTGATATACACTGAGTGTACAAAACATTAGGAACACCTGCTTTCCATGACAAGCTGACCAGGTGAAAGCTACGATCCCTTATTGATGTCACTTGTTAAATCCACTTCAGTCAGTGCAGATGAAGGGGAAGAGATGGTTTAAAGAAGGATTTTTATGCCTTGAGACAATTGAGCCATTCAGAGGGTAAATGGGCAAGACAAAATATTTAAGTGCCTTTGAACAGTATGTGGTAGTAGGTGCCAGGCACACCGGTTTGCGTCAAGAACTGCAATGCTGCTGAGGTTTTTTACACTCAACAGTTTCCCGTGTGTATCAAGAATAATCCACCACCCAAAGGACATCCAGCCAACTTGACACAACTGTGGGAAGCATTGGAGTCAACATGGGCCAGCATCCCTGTGGAAAGCTTTCGACTTGTAGAATCCCAACCTGGTCTCAGAGCATTTCATATTATTCTGTATGTAAACTCAAGACACTCCATTTAGAATGATACATTTGGTATGGTTACATTAGAAAGATGGTTACTGAAGTATTTCTTTATTTAACTTGGCAAGTCAGTTAAGAACAAATTCTTATTTAGTCAAAAATGAAAGTAGGGTGGATGGGTGGGCATGTAACACAAACGTCTAGCAACCCAAAGGTTGCTGGTTTGAATCTCACAACTTTAGCATTTTAGCAACTTTGCAACTACTTAGCATGTTAGCTAACCCTTCCCCTAACCTTAACCCTTTTAGATACCCTTCCCCTAACTCCTAAACTTAACCCCCAGCCTAGCTAACATTAGCCATCTAGCTAAAATTCGCAACATATACATTTTCCAAATATGAAACATATTGTGTGTTTTTTTTCAATTTGGAACATTGTACTTTTTGCAAATTCATATCATATCATAAAAAATGGGACATCTACAAATGAATACATACCATACGAAATGGAATGTCTTGGATTTACAAACAGAATACTACAAAATGCTCTGAGACAAGATTGAGAGCCCATGCCCCGATGAATTGAGGCTGTTCTGAGGGCAAAGGGGGGGTGCAACTAAATATTAGGAAGGTGTTCCCAATGTTTTGTATACTCAGTGTATTGTGAACATTTATGGTGTTGTGTCTTACATACTGTGCTGCAAGTATCGTTTGCTATGATAAGCACATACCCACTGATGCCATTCAACTTTTTTGCTAGCTATTTCTACAGATAGTCCCACATTTAAATAATGTGGATTTATCTATTAAACTTAATTGGTGTCCATTTCAAATAAAAATGCTCAAAATTGTATTTTCTATTTCTCCCTATAGCAGTGTAAAACTGTTGGTGACAATGAAAATACAAGCATATCCAGTAGCTAAAACTAAGACATTTAGGTTTTAATTTTTATTTGGTTGGTTTTTCATTCTACATACTTTGTTCAAACATTCAGGATTTAAACAAATGGAAACACATCAATATTTATTTTCCAAAACAAGTACTTTAAAAAAAGATATATTTACAGTTACCATTCATAAGTAAACTCAGACAAACGTGTGGAATGATATCTGAAGGAGGGAAACAGTCTTGTATGTTCAAGTCCGTAGTAAAGCACTGTAGTTTTATGCAAGTAACACTTTCTCAGCACAACAAGAGTTATTATGGGATGGCTGCTTATGTCATGTTCTGCAGAAGAGCTGTGTGTTCTTTTACATTTGAAATGACTTTGAAAGACACAGACCTCAGACAGGGTCATCCCCAAAATAAAATGTCATGTTATACAATATGGCTGAGGGTTGCAAAATGTTGCTGACTTTCCCAAAATTCTCAGGTTTTCAAGAAATCTGGGAATCTTTCATCTGTGACAAAACCTGGGAATCTGGGTAAAGTTGCTGGAATTTTGAGACTGTAGACATTACAAAGTTATTATAGGGCTTAGCAATAAACACTGTTCATGTGGCTAAGCAAAGCCTTGTCCAACATCAACAAGTCTCTAACTCTCAAAATCATAATTATAGGACCCAGTTATACATCATCAAAAATCAATCATTTAAATGTATCAATCATGTACATTCAAATATTTCTCTGAATACAATAAAAGCAATGATCATTTGGATCCATTGTATTGTATTATTGACTGTATGTTTGTTTTACTCCATGTGTAACTCTGTGTCGTTGTATGTGTCGAACTGCTTTGCTTTATCTTGGCCAGGTCGCAATTGTAAATGAGAACTTATACTGATAGTGTTAGTTGCATAAAATCACAATTTGAAGGGGTATCTTTTGACGCAAATATAAATACAACACAAACAATTTAAGCAATATTGTATCCAGAGAGTGAACCTCTGGATGAGAAACAGCGACAGTACTAGAGAACTGACCAGGTCAACTAAGGTAATTGCACTTTTTCTGTCTAATCGTACAGAGCGTCTTGGGGACTGTGTGAGGGGGTCCTAAAATGTACACCGTACATTGAAACAGTGTCCACAGATATAATACAAAATAATATGTATTAATACATATCTGTGCTGGTCCTGAGAAGCATTAGGCCCTTATCAAACATGCTTCTCAAATACTACACTACCCACAACTCCAAACCTGACTTTTACAATTGGAGAATACAATGGAGCTTTACATTTCAGGAAATGCAGATGTTGAAAGAACAATTTTGTTTGACGCCATTCTACAGTAGAAGTGTCATGGATGCCGTATTGGTTGGACCTCTTGTTGTTATGTATATTTACACTGGTATCAAAAACACTGTTGTTAAAAATGAGTGTTTGCTGGAATGGCTGTATAGGGCCTGAGAGGACCCTGGCAATGTGGTTCTCCCACAGATACAAAAGCACTTACACAACAGACTGTAAGCCCAAAACCGTGCTGCCTTGAGAAGGCCACAACTCCTGTTTAGACTGCACTTCCCTACTCCCAACCCTAGATGGCGACCCAATCAGGTCCTTACCCCCACACTGTTTTTGCTGACAGTTCCAATAGTTCATGTTCTGTCATGCTCTGCACTTTTACAGTATTGTAATTAAGTCTAGAAATCATGTTGTTGCATTTTTTCGCAGCTTGAATTTGACATTATATTTGACTCTTACCAAGTTACATTTAACCAGTGGTGGAAAAAATACTCAATTGTCATACTTGAGTGAAAGTAAAGATACCTTTTAATAGAAAAAACTCAAGTAAAAGTCAATGACCCAGTAAAATACAACTTGAGTAAAAGTCTAAAAGTATCTGGTTTTAAATGTACTTCAGTACAATGGCGGATAAAGTACTCCTTTCTCATACTTGAGTAAAAGTAAATGATTTAAATTAAATATATTATATTAAGCAAATCAGACGGCACTATTTTTTTTACTTAAAAGAAAAAATACAGACAGACAGGAGCACACTCCATCACACTCTTTTTGTTTAGTGAGGCCGCCAGATCAGAGGCAGTAGGGATGACAACTATATTGCGGCCCTGCCTGAGCATTTGAAATGCAACGAGTACTTTCGGTTGTCAGGAAAAATGTATGGGAGTAACATGTACATATTTTCTTTAGGAATGTAGTGGGGTAAACGTTGTCACAAATAAAAAGTCAACTACAGATACCCCCAAAACATACTTAAGTAGTACTTTAAAGTAATTAAGTACTTTACACTACTGCATATGACTAACAACACAAGGCATTTGGCTCAGGGAAACAGTGTCTTTATTGTCAACATATGGCAACTCTAGTTTACTGGAGAGAAGCCATCAGATGTTACTTTAGAAACATTATCTGGACTGAAACTGATCAATTTACAAATGCATCTCATCAAACCCTCATAATGCCAGATGTGAGAAAGAACGATACATTAAGTTACATTGAATAATAATTAGTGAAACAGCAGGTGGGTTATGGACTGATCGTTGTAACATAATACATCTGAGTTATCGTGGTTGGAAACTGGAGGCTGTCTGACTGTGCAACAGAGACTTTAGCTCGACTGAAAAATGTATGTTGTGTCGCGGGTCTCTGTATCAGGTGATTGTCCGTTGCTCACCTGAGTCTCACTGACTGACTGTATGTATAAAACTAAACCAAAAAGACATGCTACAGTATAACCCACCCACGATCATCCCCATAGTAAAAATAGGCTCAGTATTGTCTCATAGAGCCTCTCATAATAATGATAATAGGCCGTGTATCCAATCTCTTACTACCTCTGATCAAATTCACATAATCTTATGTAAATTTGGATTTGAATAATCCCATCTGCATGATCATTATTAGTGTGATCAGAGAAGTCAATAGGAGGATGAGAAGAGAACAGTCGAAATATAGCAGGCTGTAGCTTCCTCAAGGCATCATATAGAACCCATGATTACTATTATTACAAACTGCACATGGAATACCACAAGTACTGTATCATTCACACAATAGAAAAAACATGACCGATTGGTTGGTTTTCCAAAGGTTCATGTTATGATGATGACTGACATGGGAGACAATTTAGCGATTTCCTGTGAATGAATGGTTGGTAGAAAATGCTTTTAAAAACATTACATTCTCAGAGCCTTCAGAGAGTTCTTATGTCAGAGGGAGGTAAAGTCAGGTGGATGGCTGTATCTGATGTTATCCCAAAGTTATGTTTTGGTTGTATTAAAAACCACAGGGCTTGAGTAACCAGTAGGCCATATTAGGCATTACTTTCAGTGTTAAGTGAAAAGTGCAATGATCATTTCGGCAGAATTCCATTCCCCCCCCATCATTCATTGCTTTCCACAATTTCCATCCAAGGGAGGGCAGGTCTGTGTGTGGGACAGAAATGTCAAATATAAAACAAGGGATTTTTTACACAAATCTTCCTATTTGTTGCTGTACAATTTCCCACACTTATCCCTGCAAACAAAAGTGTCCATAGGACGTCCCCAGAACGTCAGGACATTGTGTCATGGTCTTGTGTTTTTTGTCTACTTCCCGGTTATCGGAACCTATTTGTAATGTTCCCTATTGGACATCAAATGACCTTATTATAAAGTTATACTACAACCAAACTGGGATCAGTACTGAACGTCCCCTTATCGTCCTGATGTTAATGTCACGTTTGAAAATTTCTAGAATGTTCTCAGAACGGCAGTGGAATAACATTTAGCCAAAACCCTAAAAGGGGCCTAATGGCAATGTTGCTTAGGACGTCCCCTGTTTGCTGGGATATACTATAAAGTACTTTATTCATATTAAAAGAGAAGAGGGTTGAGAGGGGTATTGGTAGAAACCAAAAAGTGCTTCAATGCATGGTCAGATCCGGTCCAATCCAGTCCCAAACTCAGAGAGGCGGGGGAGCGGGCCTTAGCGGGCTCTCAGACGACAGCAGTACGGTGGCAGTAGTTAGAATGTTCAATGTTCCAGAATGTTCTAAAATATTCCAGAGAAACGGCGGCGCTACACACTGATCCATGATGGTTTAGCCCACAGGAAGTAAAACAAGCTAACAAACACACAAAGCAACAAACAAACAGCTCAACAGAAACCTCTGGAGCCGAGTGAGATCGTGTGTGTGTGTGTGTGTGTGTGTGTGTGTGTGTGTGTGTGTGTGTGTGTGTGTGTGTGTGTGTGTGTGTGTGTGTGTGTGTGTGTGTGTGTGTGTGTGTGTGTGTGTGTGTGTGTGTGTGTGTGTGTGTGTGTGTGTGTGTGTGTGTGTGTGTGTGTGTGTGTATATATATGAGGGGTCTATTGGCCCAGTGAAGGTCTAGTCCTGGGAGCGTGGACAGGTCCATACTGTTTCAGACTGTGTGGAGATGGGTGAAGGTGGGTCACTCACACCTTAGTACAACCCCCATACTATAGTCTTATGCATGTCTGTGTGTTTTGTGTTTTTTACTTGGTTTGCTCGTGTTTGTGTGTATATGTTGGTCAGCCAGAGTGTGCCTGTGTATTAGTATATGTAAAATGGTCTGGGGGCTTCAGTAATATGTTGGTCAGACATGTAGCACTTCCATACTGTAGTCCTCTGTCTCTGTGTACTGGGAGGAGTTTGTGTCAGACTGGGTGAGGGCCAGAGCCTCCTTGTGCTCCAAACTGGGCTCCATGAGGGGCAGCTTCTCGAACACTTGCTTTTTACACATCTCTGGGCGGTTCTGGACGTAGATCACCCGGTTGTAGGCCTTGAGTCTCATCCACAGCTGGATGTAGACTTTACACTGGACGTACATGAAGACCAGGCCACCCGTGAAGCCGATGGCTACCACCACCAGCTTGGTCCAGAATGGCCACTCCAGGATACCTGGGGTTAGAGTCAGAAGAGCGAGAAGAAAGAAAGAGGGAGGGAGAGTGAGAGAGAGAGGCATTGCCAACAGTCACAAATATTTACATGCTTATCTAGGATGCAGATGCTACAAGAGATGGAGGGTGAAAGAATTGGATCAGTTCTACCATGAAGAGGAGAGGAGGGTAAAGAAAGGGAGGGTACTGTACTATAGGAAGGAGGAACAGGAACTAGGCTCTATCTTAATTCCTCTTTCTGCAATTCCTTGCGTCCTATCTCCTCACCTCCTTCCCAAACAGATTGGAGAAGAAGGTCCAAGGTCTCTCCACTCTGGCCTTCTCCAATGCGTTTTAAAAACATTTTACATTTTAGTAGGCACTCTTATCCAGAGCAACTTACAGTTAGTGCATTCATCTTAATGTAGCTAGGTTAGACAACCACATATCACAGTCATAGTACATACAGTAAGTACAACTTTTCCTCAACAAAGTCAGTGCTGGGGGGAGGGCAAAGAGGGAGGATGACAAATTACACAAAACATGGTTAACGGTCAAAGGTGAAAAGTTTACCTGGGATTCTTCCGGCTGCATGGGTGAAGAGATTGCCATTACAATGTATTACCAGTGATAGACAGATAGACAGAGAGGGTGGAGAGTTTATAACTCAGTTTATCATGCACTTATACTGCTTATTCACTTACACTGGTGAAAAGAGAGTGGGTCTCTATCCCCTCCCCCCACTCCTCTCTCTAGCAGTACAATAACAGCTGAAAGGGGAGCTGAACTTCCTGATCTAGCCTTGGTTTCAATTCTCCTCACTAGGAAATGCGACTGAGATGGAGATTTTTTGGAGGCGTGCTTTGATGTGGGTGTCTTGTGTATGTGTTGGAACGTGGGAAGCGTTTTGTCTTTTTACTCTGCCAAAACAGTGCACAGTTACAGTCACTCACCCTTCTAGACAACTTGAAACAGTCTAACCAGGTCTGGTGTCTGGAAGTAGCCAAGACTACCTAGCAAGATAGGCAACATCTTTTGCCAATTAGCTTCATCCGGATAGCCTATCTATGGGGCTAGTTAGGGACCGTCAATACATTTCACACTGTAAATGGAACAATATTTTCATGTTGCACACCTTTTAGTTGTTTTATTAAATGCTTTCAATATTTGTATATGCATTTCTACAATTTAGAGTTGGTTTGAGGTTAAGTCATTGAAATGTGGAACTATTGACATTTAAAAATATTGTCCCATGTACATTGTGTAATTTACTGATGTTCCCTAACTAGCTCCATAGGGATATCACATTTCGGACAATTTTGACCATGGGCATTACGATCGGATGCTCTTAGAATTGATGATTACTTGGATGATGCCAGCTGTGGGCATGTGGGCAGGATTGAAATAAACCAATTTCAAGGAAAACTGTTACGTTACCCTTCATTCAGTGACATACCATTTTTTCCTAATTATCTCTCAAATCTCTGTTTTGAATGAGACTGACTATATTTTGTATATTTCACACTAGAATACATGTTTCTGACTAATATCATAGACTGTTTTCTACCGAATAAGTTGTTTATTGCCTTCAGTTGCTCTTTACCAGACCCAGAAAAACAGTTCTAATTGTCTTGCACCATGCTGAGAGTGCTGTCTACCAAATGACTTGATGTAATAAGAGAGAGATAAAGAGAGAGATACAGTGGGTACTTACTCATTATAACAAAGAAATATCACAAACACTGACTTTAGATTTATAATGATCAACACAACATGACAATCTGCATGAATGGGCCTGACCCGAGAGTAGGGAAAGGGGATACCTAGTCAGTTGTACATTTCTTCCACATTTAACCCAACCCTTCTGAATCAGTGCGGGGGGCTGCCTTAATCTACACCCACTTAATCTTAACTGACATCTATGTCATCGGCGCCCGGGGAACAGTTGTTGTTGGGGGTTAACTGCCTTGCTCAGGGGCAGAACGGCAGATTTGTTTCACCTTGTCGGCTCTGGGATTCAAACCAGCAACCTTTCAGTTACTGGTCCAAAGCTCTTAACCGCCAGGCTTCCCTAGAGAGAGAGAGTGTGTGTGTGTGTGTGTGTGTGTGTGTGTGTGTGTGTGTGTGTGTGTGTGTGACGTTGTACTGTACTAGAGTTGTGTGTTGTGGTGCTTTGGCATGTTATGACTGTATTGAGTGAGGGGTGTAATGGGGTTTTTGCCATGCAGTGAAAGTATGTAAGGGTGTGCAGTGTCCATTCTGAGGGGTGTTGTGGTGGTTTTGGTGCCTGTGATGACCTGTTCTGATCTCGTCTGCAGTGCGGTCAATGAGCACGTAGAGGGACCACACCACGCAAGTTATGGCGATGACATGGAACGTCACAGAACACATAATCTTCCTCCTCTCACTAGACGTCATCTGGAGCTTCTCCCACTGAGAGAAAGAGGGAAGGGAGGGAGGGAGGGAGGGAGGGAGGGAGGGAGGGAGGGAGGGAGGGAGGGAGGGAGGGAGGGAAAAACAAAATAGTTTAATTCAGATACACACACTTAAATATCCATTGTGTTCTCTCAGGGTTTGGGCGATTGACCATCAATGGACTATGAGCAGTCTGGCAGAAAGTGCTCGCATGCCCCTCTTCACAAGCTGCTTAAATGAGTGCTAAATATTTGATGGCCATCATTCTGTCCGTGTTATGTGGATCATTCAGTCACACACGGATGCTGGTTAACTATTTATCAGCTGTCCAGTACTACTCAACCTCTTATAGATCCAACACACTGGACTGGTTCTTTATTGATCCATGAAACCCATTGAAATCAATGGTCAAAGTCAAATACATGACGAAAGGTTTTGCTACATTATACCTTCTGAATATCAGATGCAATCTCTCAATAACCTTCATAGATGTCAACATGTTTGAAATGATTTATGACAAACATGAAATTAATGTAGACAATTTATTGGCATTGATTCGAGGAAAGGGAGAGATGAGAGTGGAGGAGAGGAGCGGTATGACATAATATAGAATGGGGAGAAGACAAATTAGTGAATAGGAAGAAGAGGAGCAGGGAGGGAAAGTGGACTTCTCTTCCCATCCACTGTTCCTTGGCAGAAAGGAGGTATAGATCTGTCTTCCTTGGCGATAGAGCCCAGTGTGCCAGTCCTATAAACCAATATCCTGGCACCGACTTCCTGAATAATGCAACATTTACAGGGGAACAGAAGAAGATAATAAAGACACTTCATCCTGATGGAGAGGAGAGAGAAGGAGGAGGAGGAGGAGGAGGAAGAGGAGGAGGGTGAGAGATGATGAGGAGGAGGGGGAGAGAGGAGGAGGAGGAGGAGGAGGGAGAGAGAGCAGAGGAGGAGGAGGGAGAGAGAGGAGGAAGAGGAGGAGGAGGGAGAGAGAGAGAGAGAGAGAGAGAGAGAGAGGGAGAGAGAGAGGAGGGAGAGAGAGAGGATGAGGAGGAGGGTGAGAGAGGAGGAGGGTGAGAGAGGAGAGAGAAGGAGGAGGAGGGGGAGAGAGGAGGAGGGTGAGAGAGGAGAGAGAGGATGAGGAGGAGGGGGAGAGAGGAGGAGGAGGGAGAGAGAGGAGGGAAAGAGGAGGAGGAGGGAGAGAGGAGGAGGAGGAGGGAGAAAGAGGAGGAGGAGGGAGAGAGAGGAGGAGGAGGGAGAAAGAGGAGGAGGAGGGAGAGAGAGGAGGAGGAGGGAGAGAGAGGAGGAGGAGGAGGAGGAGGAGGAGGAGGAGGAGGAGGAGGAGGAGGAGGAGGAGGAGGAGGAGGAGGAGGAGGAGGAGGGAGGATGAGAATTTGGCCTGGTTTCCATGATATTGTACTGAATTAACCCAGAATCTAAATTAACCTGATAACTATTAACAGAATTTAAGTGCTTTTGTTCAGTTTATCATTTTAATTAAAATGTTGAATCTGCAATCGTTAAAGATTGATAAATGCCTTAAATAAGACTGTATCATGTCAAAATCAATCAAAACCAATTGCAAAAGCCGAAAACCCAATGTCACGCTACTCTTATCAGTATTAGATCATTAAAACAGCTTTCTGTCTTGTCGGTGTCTTCGAGTTGGACTCACATCTGCATGTTCTGGTCACAGTCATCTCTGGGAGTATAGAACTAGAACAGAATGAGTGTAGTATGCGCACACACACCCCCCCCTCACCCCCACAAACACACACACACACACACACACACACACACACACACACACACACACACACACACACACACACACACACACACACACACACACACACACACACACACACACACACACACACACACACACCTTTAGTCTCACCTTGCGAAGGGGTTTGAGCTTGGTCTCCATGATGAACTGGTACTTGCAGAGTTCACAGCAGCGTGTGTCTGAGGACTTGATCCACTGCTGCAGGCACGCCTGGTGGACGAAGCGTAAGCTGCCTGTACAGTTGCACGGTGTTATCAGTGGGCTGTCATCGTCTCCTTCGCAGTGACAGATCCTACAGAAAGAGACACAGACACAGATTAGTAAACCATAGCAGATACTCAGACAACAGACAGTATCTAGACAGTTACTGAGCCAGAGTTAACACACTCTCAGTGACCCTAGAGGAGTATACAGACAGGACTCCAGAGGCACAATACAGCCCAGACAGAGACACAACTCAGTGATGTTAGCAGGAAATGTAGATATCAGAGTCTATATCAGACACAGACAGACATACTGATCACATCTGAACTAATAACACAACCCCAACACAGAGACTATGTACCCAAGAGGAAACTCAATAATGACAAACTAATGTAATTATTCCCAAATCAACTTCACAGTCATGAATCATTTGCTGTTTTCTGAGAGACATGGGTGGGAGGTGTCATAATACCCATAAAACTGGAAATTGGAAATGATTCCAATAATTTTCCCACCATTAATTTTCCCACAGGGGATTTTAGAAACAGTTCAAATAATGGCTGTGTTTTGTGTAGTTTTACCCTGGTGTGACGTTTTGATAACCATGTAAATCTCTCTCAGACAAGGTGACTTCTAAAATCCCCTATGGGAAAAATGAATGGTGAAAAAACGATTGGAACCATTTCCCTGTTTGACCGCTATTATGACTCATACTGTGGTACTCATCCATAGGGAAGGCCTAGAATGACATGTATAGTTTGTTACAGTATGGCTTACAAATACAACAACTTAAAGGTCTTTTACATCAGCAGCATTCAGCGTTGAGGGGCATGAGATCACTATAGTGACTCTGCGCACACACACGCCCCTCTATTGAGAATTCTGAGCATTCACACACACACCATACACGTTCAATCAAATATCTGCTCCTTCACAGGAAAGGTATATTTCAGGGAACCAATCAGATCTGTAACATTGCACCTCTTCTCTCTACCAACTTAATTCTCTGTCCGGTCTCTTTCTCTCACGCTGTCTCTGTCTCGCTCTTTCTCTCCCTCCTCACCAGTAAATCAGATATGTGGTAGCTGCTGCCAGTGTTGCAGGTGTACATAGTATGGAAACTACGAGTAACCTCCACTGAGTGTGTGTGTGTGTGTGTGTGTGTGTGTGTGTGTGTGTGTGTGTGTGTGTGTGTGTGTGTGTGTGTGTGTGTGTGTGTGTGTGTCAAGAGAGAAATAAGAGAAGAAGTAGGAGCCGAAACAGAACAAAGACAGACATGAATCCTCAATGAGCCTGCTTCACAACACAAGGCTACAAAAAGTCCTGGCTGATTTGAAATAGGAAAATATGAGGTGGTTTTATGTGAAACAGAATAGGATTGTGTTGAGTAAAGGGAGCTATGGGACAAAGTGGTTTTATATAAAACAGAATAGGATTGTGTTGAGTAAAGGAAGCTATGGGACAAAGTGGTTTTATATAAAACAGAATAGGATTGTGTTGAGTAAAGGGAGCTATGGGACAAAGTGGTTTTATATAAAACAGAATAGGATTGTGTTGAGTAAAGGGAGCTATGGGACAAAGTGGTTTTATATAAAACAGAATAGGATTGTGTTGAGTAAAGGGAGCTATGGGATAAAGTGGTTTTATATAAAACAGAATAGGATTGTGTTGAGTAAAGGGAGCTATGGGATAAAGTGGTTTTATATAAAACAGAATAGGATTGTGTTGAGTAAAGGGAGCTATGGGACAAAGTGGTGGTAATTCTCTGGCAGAAAAACCAACCACTGTAGTTGAGATGGTCACAGTTTGGTTTAAAATATATTGACCTTTCTCTCACCCAATACGGTTGGCTTCACTTCAAAATGAATGTAAAATGAAGGCATAATTTGTGTTCAAACAGAGTAAAGGGCAATTCCTTGAAGATTAATACTTAACATGAAACTAGTGATTTCCTCAAGGCCTAAAGACACTTGAAAATGACCTGCCATTGTAATTTACTGACAAAGCTTCTTAGTTGTCCTTGACAAGTGTTATAGAGCCATATTACATTGAACAACAATGAAAACAGCATTTTGCATGATATTCAGTGGGAATAAAATAACAAAACAGAGCAGAAAAGAATAAAGGAAAGAACAGAGACTGAGAGCACAGCAGGGTTTAGAAATAAGTTGGTCAAAGGAGTGCCTCCTGTCTGATCATAACCATGAGGTCGATCACACACACACACACACACACGTTCCCCTCCCCACAATCTGACAGGCTAATATAAAAAGAGAGCAGAGAGCAGGAGCACAAGACGGGCAAATGTGGCCTTTGTCAGAATACTGACCTTGCCCTCTAACAGAGCTGAGCCGAAACAGAACAAAGACAGACATGAATCCTCAATGAGCCTGCTTCACAACACAAGGCTACAAAAAGTCCTGGCTGATTTGAAATAGGAAAATATGAGGTGGTTTTATGTGAAACAGAATAGGATTGTGTTGAGTAAAGGGAGCTATGGGACAAAGTGGTTTTATATAAAACAGAATAGGATTGTGTTGAGTAAAGGAAGCTATGGGACAAAGTGGTTTTATATAAAACAGAATAGGATTGTGTTGAGTAAAGGGAGCTATGGGACAAAGTGGTTTTATATAAAACAGAATAGGATTGTGTTGAGTAAAGGGAGCTATGGGACAAAGTGGTGGTAATTCTCTGGCAGAAAAACCAACCACTGTAGTTGAGATGGTCACAGTTTGGTTTAAAATATATTGACCTTTCTCTCACCCAATACGGTTGGCTTCACTTCAAAATGAATGTAAAATGAAGGCATCATTTGTGTTCAAACAGAGTAAAGGGCAATTCCTTAATACTTAACATGAAACTAGTGATTTCTAGTGATTTCCTCAAGGCCTAAAGACACTTGAAAATGACCTGCCATTGTAATTTACTGACAAAGCTTCTTAGTTGTCCTTGACAAGTGTTATAGAGCCATATTACATTGAACAACAATGAAAACAGCATTTTGCATGATATTCAGTGGGAATAAAATAACAAAACAGAGCAGAAAAGAATAAAGGAAAGAACAGAGACTGAGAGCACAGCAGGGTTTAGAAATAAGTTGGTCAAAGGAGTGCCTCCTGTCTGATCATAACCATGAGGTCGATCACACACACACACACACACACACACACACACACACACACACACACACACACACACACACACACACACACACACACACACACACACACACACACACACACACACACACACACACACACACCTTGGTTAAGGGGGTGGTGAGTGTAGCGAGTCAGTTAGGAGGTTAATGAGTTTGATCTGCCTAAAGCCTCACAAGATTAAACGACAACATGAACAAAGGAGGAGTCGAGGTGGTGGAAGATGGAGTGGGATGGCGGAGTAGATGGAGGGATAAAGAAGAGGTGGTGGAAGATGGAGTGGGATGGCGGAGTAGATGGAGGGATAAAGAAGAGGTGGTGGAAGATGGAGTGGGATGGCGGAGTAGATGGAGGGATAAAGAAGAGGTGGTGGAAGATGGAGTGGGATGGCGGAGTAGATGGAGGGATAAAGAAGAGGTGGTGGAAGATGGAGTGGGATGGCGGAGTAGATGGAGGGATAAAGAAGAGGTGGTGGAAGATGGAGTGGGATGGCGGAGTAGATGGAGGGATAAAGAAGAGGTGGTGGAAGATGGAGTGGGATGGCGGAGTAGATGGAGGGATAAAGAAGAGGTGGTGTTTATTGCTGGGGTCGGTTGTTGTGGTGTGTTTGTATGCAGCTCTGCAAAGCAAGTTGATGCCCTCAATCCGTCTCACTAATTTAGAAGAGTTAACAAGAGATTATAATCAACACGTACCACACCAGACTGAGTCCATAATGGTATTCATAAAGTATGTGTACCAGTATTCAGATGTGTGAGACAGTGCTTTACCAGACGACTGAGAGCTGTTCCTAAGCTCTTTGTTGATTGGCAAATAAATTGGCTGTGTTGGTGGACATTTTATGCACTGCTGGCTTGCTGGGAATATTACAGAAACAGGCTGCTCCGTCAGCCAGAACACGTCTTGTTGAGCAGAGATAGTGAGATGGCAGGTGCCAGAGAGTATCTCCACATGGAACACATTCAAATGCCAGCCAGAACACGTCTTGTTGAGCAGAGATAGTGAGATGGCAGGTGCCAGAGAGTATCTCGACATGGAACACATTCAAATGCCAGCCAGAACACGTCTTGTTGAGCAGAGATAGTGAGATGGCAGGTGCCAGAGAGTATCTCCACATGGAACACATTCAAATGCCAGCCAGAACACGTCTTGTTGAGCAGAGATAGTGAGATGGCAGGTGCCAGAGAGTATCTCCACATGGAACACATTCAAATGCCAGCGGGAAACACGGGTTAAAATGATGATGGAAACCGGATAATAGAGAAACAAAGATAACGTCTATGTATTCCTGCAGAGATGTACGATCTTCATGTTACCTACATTATCACAGCAAAAGGATCTTGCAGTAACAGGATTTGAACGTTTAGTCCATAACGTTGCTTGATCAGTGGTTAGGCTATTAGATGGGTTAAAGTATACGTGTAAAGTGCAATACTGTTAAAACTATCATGTGTTAGTGTAGGTTTTCAGTGAATTTATGGAAATCAAGAAGCTCATCTGCATTTCCTCATCTGAAAATTCTCAGCATCAAATTTCTGTCTCTCCAACTCCCACTGTACTGATATCTCTTGCAACACATTTGTGCTGGCTCGATTTCTGATCATTTCCTCTGGTTCAGGTCGACTCAAACCAGGGAGAGACACTCCAATAATGTGTCAGAAAGATTGTTTTATTAGGTTAATAGCCAGGACAGAACAGAACAGAGCAGAACAGGAAGGATTTGGTTTATGTGGTGATCTCAGTCCATCAGGGTTGGATGTCAATTCCATTTAAATTCCAGTCAATTCAGGAATTCCAATTCCAATTCCAATTCTCTTCAATGCTTTTCAATGAGGAAAATGTGTAATTGGAATTTGGTTTACTTTCTGAATTGCCTGGAATTAAATTAGAATTGTCTCAACCCTGCAGTCCATGTGTGCATCCCAAATGGCACCCTATTCCTTCTATAGTGCATTACTTTTGACCAGGGTGCATAGGCCCATATAAAGGGAACAGGGTCCAATTAAAGCTCCTTGGGCTCCCGAGTGGTGCAGAGGTCAAAGGCACTGCACCTCAGTGCTAGAGGTGTCACTACAGACACCCTGGTTGGAATCCAGGCTGTATCACAACCGGCAGTGTTTGGGAGTTCCACAGGGTGGAGCACAATTGGCCCAGCATCGTCCGGGTTTGGCCGGTGTAGGCCATCATTGTAAATAAGAATTTGTTCTTAACTGACTTGCCTAGTTAAATAAAGGTTATTTAACCTCTGACTCTACAGGAAGTACAGAGCAGTGGCGGTCGGTGACATTTAAGATGAGGGAGGACAATATATTTTTTTATGAGCATGGTCTTATTTCTATTACAGCATATTGGATGACTGTCATTCATATTCTATTCACACAGCTCAATATAACATCGATAGGTTTAGGCTACTACATGATACTCACCATTTCCCTGCACCCATCATGAGGTTGCTACACCCTAACTTGGCCTATGAATGAACGTTTACAGGTCAAGAGAAATTTTTAGTAATCAAGGTGGCAGACAGTGACACATTCAATACCACCTTGCACACTCTTGCCTGCATCTATCAGTTGCAAACAAGAGTTTCTATTGGACAAATTCAGGTATGTTTATCCCAGTTTCTTTCCGTTTTCTTTTGTTTAAGAAATGATTTTCAACAGAATCGGTGGAATGAATACACCCCTGATCACATGCAGACACAGTTCACTTTCTTAGCAGCCACATACAAACAGCATGATAAATTTTGCTCAATGTATAATTCCTTATCGTATCTACGCGCTCTCCTCCTCTCACCTTTTCCCTTCAATTGTGGACTTAAGCGCACAACACATCAGTTGTCTATGACCAGGCGAAACAACCTTTCCAAATCAAACCTTCAAATCATTACTGCTACACACAGCCTACATCGTTGTCAGCATATTAGCTCACATCATAGTCAACATAGCTACTAGAACTAACGCGTTAGTAAACCCACTACAATCATGCAATGCAGTGTACATTCAGCAATCAGTTTAGCAGTTACACCGGCGGGCCCCGGTGAAATAATACCAAAAGCTTACCTTGATTTGGAAGAGGTTCCAGCGTTGGATAGCCATAGCCAGCTAGCTAATATAGCATCCTCCACTGTTTGAGCCTGGTGTTTGAGTAGGCTAAACTAGCTAGCTGCATTCGCTAGCTAAGTGAATATACAACAAAATATAGCTAGCCCTCTTTCGCTCCATCTCCCTAGCTTCTCCTTCATTTTTAAAGAAATTAATTTGTTCAAAACTGCTCCACTATTGTCATTCTCTCTCTTTGAGTCAACTACTCACCACATTTTATGCACTGCAGTGCTAGCTAGCTGTAGATTATGCTTTCAGTACTAGATTCATTCTCTGATCCTTTGATTGGGTGGACAACAGTTCATGCTGCAAGAGCTCTGATAGGTTGGAGGACGTCCTCCGGAAGTTGTCATAATTACTGTGTAAATCTATGGAAGGGGGTGAGAACCATGAGCCCCCTAGGTTTTGTATTGAAGTCAATGTACCCAGAGGAGGACTGAAACTAGCTGTCCTCCGCCTTCACCATAGTGCTTCACTACAGAGTGCTGTTGAGGCTACTGTAGAGCTTCATTTCAAAACAGTGTGCTTTAATAAATTATTTGGTGACACGTGAATATATTTAGTATAGTGTTATCTAAAAAGGATAACTTTTTAAATAATTCACTGAGGAGGATGGTTCTCCCTTTCCTCCTCTGAGGAGCCTCCACTGGTACAGAGGAGGAGTGATAAATCAGAACACCTTCATCCAAAAGCACTTGCTCCCTCTCGCCCTTCCTTTTTGTCTTTCTCTCTCCTCTGTCTGTGTCTCTTCCCCGCCACCACCATCCCCACCATGCCTGCTGTCTCTGTGGATAACCAGCAAGCTAATTATTAAAATTCTATTTTTCAATTTAAAAATAAAATAAAGCCACGCAAGCATACTTGGAGAGTAGACCACAGTGTGACTGACCATTCCATTTCAGCTAGTCCCTGATCGCACAGTCACCACCACTTCACAGGAGGGATGGGCACGGCTCTACCACGTCATATCACAGGAGGTGTAGGCAGGATCCAGCCATGGAATTGCATGTGTCTCTACCACATCACGGCACGGGGGTGAGCAGGAGGAATCTACCATTTCACAGCACAGGGGGGTCACAATCCAGGAATCACCCACCTGCAGCAGTCTCCGGACAACGAATAGGGCGAGAGCGGGCCTGGCGTGAGAGGCCCCATTTTGTCAGAATGGGCAGGTGACGAACACCGGTCTGGAATTGAAAAACGGTCCAGATCGCAGTCTTCGTCCATGTAGCAAAGGGGGGCTGCCCCAAGCAGACCCGAATCCCCGCTTCTGGCACCACTTCCTGGGGCTCCAGCCCCTGTCCAAGTTACGGTCTTTCCCTGGGGGATCTCAAACACATCGTCATCCCCCAGGTGCCATCTTTTCCCCCCAGGGAAGGCTCATTGCCCCCCATTAGGGTGCTGGAGGATTTGGTGATGTGGAGGCGGGAGGCATAGCTACCCAGCTCAGAACACTGTAGACTGGCAGAGGTAGAGGAGCGAGAGAAGGGGAGGAAGAGGCGGAGGAATTTGGAGCTGGGCGGGTGAAGGTGGGAGTTAGGAGGTGGTGGAGGAGGAGGAGTGACGCAGGAAGAGTGAGGTTGGAGGCAGTGTTCGTGGGTGAGGTACTTGTAGTTGTTGGTGAATGAGGGAACGAGGTGAGGGTGTGTGCGTGGGGAAGGGATGATGGTTCGAGGCCTGGTGTGTGAGTGTGGCTGCTTTCCCGTTGAACATCTTGGACTTCTGGTCCGTGTTGGGTTGTTTAGGTTTTACATCCAGCTCTCCTTCAGAACAGGTCCGGTCTACGAAGTGCAGTCCGCTACAGAGGCTGTCCATGCACTGGCCCACATCGTTCAGAGAGTGAGAGAACTTCAGCGTCCCGTTGACGGTGGAGGGGCGGAGCAATGAAAGCCATTCCGTCCCGAAGGAGAGCCCGCCCCGGCCTTTGGAGAGCTTGAAGGCTGCGGGGGTGTCCAGGCAGAGTGTTGTCACAGAGATGTCCCCTCCTGACCCCTGAGAGATTTTGCTGTTGGAGTTCATCAGAACCACAGTGGTCTGCAAAGGCTTCTGGTAGCCCTGGTCTGGAGATGTGGCGGCAAGGCTGTGTGTGAGGGATCGGAGGGATGGAGGTTGGAGGAGGATAGAAAGGAAGGGATGGTCGGGCAGACGATAGCAGAAAACCAGTACAGGAGAGAAGGAGAGATGGGTAGAAAAAATATATATGAAATGAAACAAAAGGCCAGCATGCTTCAAACAAAACATATAAAGGAAAGGATGGAGAGTTATATCAGGGAAACTCCCTCCCTGACCTTGCACAAAGGGGTTGGCATAAAGCAGAACACCATTTCTGGACAATAAAGTATTATTCTTCAGTACAGTGTAGTACTCCTCACTGCCATCTCTAGCTCTCATCTATTCTGTTTAGCATCAGACAACACCATCTGTAACCCATCTGGCACCTTGCTTTCACGCTGCATACAATCAACTAAATCAACTAAACATGGGACTGCTAAGATCCAGAGCGGAGTAAACCCTCAGCAGCCCAAAGCATTTGAAGGATGTACACCAGCAGATGGTTGGAGGGTTAAAGGTCAGGGGTTCAGGGGTTAGAGTTTAAAGGTTATTGTTTAAAGGTGTGTGTACAGTACCTGCAGATGTCCTGGTTGGAGGGGGTGACCGATGACCGTGAAAAGCTGCAGGGGGCGTTGACGGAGGTGGGACTCCCCGCCTGAGGAAGAGAAAGAGAGTGAAACACAAATATAATTCAGATTTGTCTCATCGGCATCACCAGAAAAATAGTAACATTGGGCTTCATAAACAATAAAGAGAAAGAGCTGGACTCCGATTAGCTCTGTATCTTCCTCAGATAGCAAGCCGTTAGCTAGCTAGGAAGGGTATTTTCTGAGACTGCCAATGGAAATATCTCCAACGTTAGAGAACTAGCAAATAGCTTATGTAGAACTTCATCCAGTCTATATTACTACACTTACACAGAATGCATCATAAAGATGGCATGTACTGACGCACAGCGGGATAAAAACAACAACCACACTGACAGAGTCCAGGAGATAAAAGGGATTCAGAGCTGTCAAGAGTGCCGACCAACCTCATACAAATATACACAGTACAGCTGGCTGTTAGTTCACATTACATTACCACTAGCTGGCATCTGATGGAATTATTTCAAATGGCAAAACATTTGAAAAATCAACAACTGGAAAACCAGTTTCAAAATCTAACGACTTCTGCAGATACTCGTATTCTCAGTTGGTCGGTTGATTAATTGTCTGTTAATTTAACGGTTGAGCGTGAAAGTGTTAAAACATTTCCCATAGACTCAATGAAGTACTTCAAAACTGCCACACGAGCCTGGATTTCAAACGATCATGGTCATGGCGTGAATAAGCTCTATACCTCACTAAAACACTCATTAGCAGCACTGGTGTGGTAGTAACACATGGGATCAGAACTCCTTTCCTCTATAACCTTGGTGTAGCCTTATGCTCAGTGGTAGTAGAGGTGTGTTGTAATATTACGTGTCTCGGTACATCTGGTGTAGAGAATAGAAGCTCTGCAGTCAGAGGCGGCAGGTAGTCTTGTGGCTAGAGCGTCGGGCCAGTAACCGAAAGGTTGCTGGATCGAATCCCAGCGCTGACAAGGTAAAAATCCCACTGTTCCCCGGTCATTGTAAATAAGAATTTGTTCTTAACTGACTTGCCTAGTTAAAAAAAGGTTACATTTAATAAATAAATCAAATCAGACGCCTCCCAGGTATTAGCCTCTACTATACACCATCCACTAATTACCTATTGACTATATCTGTAACTAAAGGGCAATTTATAGCTCAGGGGTTGGATGAGATCAATAAATTATTCAATGAATTCAACTCCGCCTTCACCTTCTCCCTCTGCCTGTCAATTCAAGGGCTTTACTTACCAAAGCAAGTGAAGTGGAAAATAAACAAAAGTGAAATAAACAATAAAAATGAACAGTAAACATTACACTCACAGTTCCGAAAGAATAAATTCATTTCAAATGTCATATTATGCCTATATACAGTGTTGTAACAATGTGAAAACAGTGAAAATAAATACATATAAATAAATAAATATAAATATGGGTTGTATTTACAATGGTGTTTGTTCTTCACTGCTGCCCTTTTCTGCTGCCCTTTTCTTGTGGCAACAGGTCACAAATCTTGCTGCTGTGATGGCTGTGATGGCACACAGATATGGGAGTTTATCAAAATTGGGTTTGTTTTCAAATTCTTCATGGATCTGTGTAACCTGAGGGAAATATGTGTATCTAATAGTGTCATACATTTGGCAGGAGGTCAGGAAGTGCAGCTCAGTTTCCACCTCATTCTGTGGGCAGTGTGCACATAGCCTGTCCTCTCTTGAGAGCCAGGTGTGCCTACGGCAGCCTTTCTCAATAACAAGGCTATGCTCACTGAGTCTGTACATAGTCAAAGCATTCCTTAAGTTTAGTTCAGTCATAGTGGTCAGGTATTCTGCCACTGCGTACTCTCTGTTTAGGGCCAAGGAGCATTCTAGTTTGCACTGTTTTTTTGTTGTCTTGCCATCTTGCGCGCGCGCACACACACACACACACACACACACACACACACACACACACACACACGAAGAAAAAATAACCGCATGTAGGGGTGTGAGGATCAAAACAGAGGAGCTGTCTTTAAATCAATCAGATGAGACAATATTTAACTGTGGAAGTAGAACATTTACATAGTGTGTTATTACACACCAGCAAGACTGGGAAAATGAGGAAGGTACTGTGTTAGCTATATCATTTTCAGATATACTGGCTACTGGCTATAATGGCACCGGAGGGGATGGCTGCCGTTTTATGGGTTCCTAACCATCTGTGCTACTTTGTTAGTTTTTTTCTCATTGTTTGTACCTAATTTTGCACATAATGTTGCTGCTACCTTCTCTTATGACCAAAAAGAGAGTCTGGATATCAGCACAGCAAGTACTCACCTCGAACTGGACAATTATTAAAAATGTAATGAGTCTGACGCGAAGGATATACTGCTTTGTCGAGACAAGTCCAAAATCCACATTAAATCCCTGACGAGTAGGTAAACCACCGCTACCCTCCTTATTATTGGCCAACGTGCAATCATTGGAAAACAAACTTCATGATCTATGATTAAGACTATCCTACCAACGGGACATTAAAAACTGTAATATGTTATTTTTCACCGGCTAAACAACGATAAGTATAATATAGAGCAGGCTGGCATCTCCGCGTTTCGGCAGGACATAGCAGCTATGTCTAGTAAGACGAGGGGCTGGGGTGTGTGTATATTTGTCAATAACTGCTGGTGCGCCATGTTTAATATTAAAGTATTGCTCGCCTGAAATAGAATACCTCATGATAAGCTGTAGACCACAATATCTATGTTATTGGTAGTCTTCTATTTACCACCAAGAACCGATGCTGGCACTAAGATCCCACTCAACAAGCTGTGTAAGGCCATAAGCAAACAAGAAAATGCTCATCCAGAAGTGGTGCTCCAAGTAGCCGGGGACTTTAATGCAGGCAAACTTAAATCCGTTTTACCTCATTTCTACCAGCATGTCAAGTGTGCAACCAGAGGAAAAACTCTAGACCACCTTTCCTCCACACACAGAGATGCATACAAATCTCTCCCTCGCCCTCCATTGGGCAAATCTGCTTACAATCACTGAAAAAAACTAAAGCAGGAGGTACCAGTGACTCACTCAATACGGACGTGGTCAGATGACATGGATGCTACGCTACAGGACTGTTTTTCTAGCACAGACTGGAATTAATCTAATGGCATTGAGGAGTATACTACCTCAGTCACTGGCTTCATCAAAAAGTGCATTGACGCCATCGTCCCCACAGTGACCGTACGTACATATCCCAACCAGAAGCCATGGATTACAGGCAACATCCGCACAAGCTAACTGCTAGAACTACAGCTTTCAACGAGCAGGACACTAATCTGGACACTTATAAGAAATCATGCTATGCCCTCAGACGAACCATCAAACAGGTAAAGCTTCAATACAGGAATAAGATTGAATCCTACTACACCGGCTCTGACGCTTGTCAGATGTGGCAGGGCTTGACAACTATTACAGACTACAAAGAGTAGCCCAGTGACGAGTGCCTACCAGACGAGCTAAATGCCATTTATGCTTGCTTCGAGGCAACCAACACTGAAGCATGCATGAGAGCACCAGCTGTTCCGGGCAACTGTGTTATCACTCTCTCACCGTAGCCGACATGAGTAAGACCTTTAAACAGGTCAACATACACAAGGCTGCAGGGCCAGAAGGATTACCAGGACGTGTGCTCCGGGCATGTGCTGACCAACTGGCAGGTGTCTTCACTGACATTTTCAACATGTCCCTGATTGAGTCTGTAATACCAACATGTTTCAAACAGACCACCATAATCCCTGTGCCCAAGAACACAAAGGCAACCTGCCTAAATGACTACAGACCCGTAGCACTCACGTCCGTAGACATGAGGTGCATTGAAAGACTGATAATGGCTCACAACAACACCATTATCCCAGAAACCCTAGACCCACTCCAATTTGCATACCGCCCAAACAGATCCCAGATGATGCAATCTCTATTGCACTCCACACTGCCCTTTCTCACCTGGACAAAATGAACACATATGTGAGAATGCTATTCTTTGACTATAGCTCAGCGTTCAACACCATAGTACCCTCAAAGCACTAAGCTAAGGATCCTGGGAGTAAACACCTCCCTCTGCAACTGGATCCTGGACTTCCTGACGGGCCACCCCCAGGTGGTGAGGGTAGGTAGCAATACACCTGCCACGCTGATCCTCAACACTGGAGCCCCCCAGGGGTGCGTGCTCAGTCCCCTCCTGTACTCCCTGTTCAGCCACGACTGCATGGCCAGGCACGACTCCAACACCATCATTAAGTTTGCAGACGACACAACAGTGGTAGGCCTGATTACCGACAACGGCGAGACAGCTTATAGGGAGGAGGTCAGAGATCTGGCCGGGTGGTGCCAGAATAACAACCTATCCCTCAACGTAACCAAGACTAGGGAGATGATTGTGGACTACAGGAAAAGGAAGACCAAGCACGCCCCCATTCTCATCGACGGGGCTGTAGTGGAGCAGGTTGAGAGCTTCAAGTTCCTTGGTGTCCACATCAACAACAAACTAGAATGGTCCAAACACACCAAGACAGTCGTGAAGAGGGCACGACAAAGCCTATTCCCCCTCAGAAAACTAAAAAGATTTGGAATGAGTCCTGAGATCCTCAAAAGGTTCTACAGCTGCAACATCGAGAGCATCCTGACTAGTTGCATCACCGCCTGGTACGGCAATTGCTCGGCCTCCGAACACAAGGCACTACAGAGGGTAGTGCGTACGGCACAGTACGTCACTGTGGCCAAGCTTCCTGCCATCCAGGACCTCTACACCAGGCGGTGTCAGAGGAAGGCCCTAAAAATTGTCAAAGACCCCAGCCACCCCAGTCATAGACTGTTCTCTCTACTACCGCATGGCAAGCGGTACCGGAGTGCAAGTCTAGGACAAAAAGGCTTCTCAACATTTTTTACCCCCAAGCCATAAGACTCCTGAACAGGTAATCAAATGGCTAGCCGTACTGTTTGCATTGTGTGTTGTCCCCCCCCCCCAACCCCTCATTTACACTGCTGCTACTTCTCTGTTTATCATATATGCATAGTCACTTTAACTATACATTCATGTACATACTACCTCAATTGGCCCGACCAACCAGTTCCCCTGCACATTGGCTAACCTGGCTATCTGCATTGTGTCCCACCACCCACCACCTGCCAACCCCTCTTTTATGTTACTGCTACTCTCTGTTCATCATATATGCATAGTCCCTTTAACCATATCTACATGTACATACTACCTCAATCAGCCTGACAAACCAGTGTCTGTATGTAACCTCGCTACTTTTATAGCCTCGCTACTGTATATAGCCTGTCTTTTTACTGTTGTTTTATTTCTTTACTTACCTATTGTTCACCTAATACCTTTTTTGCACTACTGGTTAGAGCCTGTAAGTAAGCATTTCACTGTAAGGGCTACACCTGTTGTATTCGGAGCACGTGACAAATAAACTTGGATTTGATTTGATCCAATCATTGTGTCTGCCAATCTGTATGACTACAACCTCAGATCTGAATGGAACAGGCATTAATGATAATCGGCTATACATTTGACTAACATTTAAGCAATATACTTTTTACTTATCTATTCATGATCACCAGACGTCTGTATGAAGCGGGTGATGAAACAAACAGAAAACTAAAAAGCTCAGAAATGAACCCACAGTCGTGGCACTGGCATGTTCTAACAGAGCCTGTTAATGTGTGTCAGAATGGACACATAATTTACCATTCCTGTCATTCTCCTCATACCTCAAACACATCTCTATCCAACTCTCTGCTCTTCTCTGTTTGCACAGCCAACATTTCCTTGTTCTTTAAATTTAATTTCCCTTTAGGTATTTCACCTCAGTGAACAAAATGATGGTATGAGTCTTACTGAGGCCAACGACCAAAGCAAATAACTCAGGCTTGGAGAGACCAAGAAGAGGCAGACTCAATCCAACCTAGTAACCATGATAATGACACTTACCGCAATAACAACTAGAAGCAGGCACTGTGTGCTACTGAGACCAGATTCTAATTTTAAAAAACGTATTCTACTGCCAATATGGGGCTGTATCACAACCAGCCATGACTGAGAGTCCCATAGGGCAGCGGGTTAGGGTTTGGCCGGGGTAGGCCATAATTGTAAAATAAGAATTTGTTCTTAACTGACTTGCTAAGTTTAAAAAAAAGGTTATATAAAAAGAGCGAGGAAATCTACGAGATGGCCTAAATCTGAGTTATGTTGGCAAGACTGTGGCAATTGTATAGCAGTACAAATCAAATAGTATTCGGTCACTTCCTCACAGTCTAACCAAGGTGAAGGTACTGAAGTAAATCTGAATGTACAAGAGGACTATTCAGCCACATAGAAACATGTATGGTCAATTGAAAGTCCATTATAATTAAAAATGTTTATGCAGTTGCATGGCAGTGCAAAATAAATAGTATACTGTCGCTACAAACAGCAAAGTGCAGTGCGCTCCAAAGGAATGATCAGCTGTCAGCAATGGAGAGAGAATGAGAGACAGTGATGTAGGCCTAAACAGTAGCAAACTCCAGAAAACCATAGCCACAGGAAGTAGGGGTGCTGCGGCACCCCCTGATAAATCCTAAACATACCCCTCGACTTTTCCCACATTTGATTGTGTTACAAAGTGGGATTCAAATGGATTTAATTGTCATTTTTTTGTCAACGATCTACACAAAATACTCTGTCAAAGTGGAAGTAAAATTCTAACATTTGTAAAAATATATATATATATAAAAATAAATAAAATAAAACACTAATATAGCTTGATTACATGAGTATTCAACTCTCATAGTCAATACATAATACAATAATTCACACAACTGAGTCAATGGATGTTAGAATCACCTTTGGCAGCAATTACAGCTGTGAGTCTCTAAGAGCTTTGCACACCTGGATAGTATAATATTTGCACTTGATTCTTTTTTAAATTTGTCTCTCTCAAGTTTGTTGTAAATCATTGCTAAACAACCATTTTCAAGTCTTCCCATAGATTTTCAAGCCGATTTAAGTCACAACTGATACTAGGCCACTCAGGAACATTCAATGTCGTCTTGGTAAGCAACTCCAGTGAATATTTGGCCTTGTGTTTTAGGTTATTGTCCTGCTGAAAGGTAAATTTGTCACCCAGTATATGCTAGAAAGCAGACTGAACCAGGTTTTCCTCTAGGATTTTGCCTGTGTTTATTTTTATTATAAAAAACTCCAGTCTTTGCTGAAGACAAGAATAACCATAACATGATGCAGCCACCACCATGCTTGAAAATATGAAGAGTGGTACTCAGTGATGTGTTGTGTTTGCTCCAAACATAATGCTATTTATTCAGGACTTAAAGTTGATTTCTTTGCCACATCTTTTTCAGTTTTACTTTAGTGCCTTATTGCAAACAGGATGCATGTTTTGGAATATTTGTATTAGGTACAGGCTTCCTTCTTTGCACTCTTATCAATTAAGTTAGTAACTACAATGTTGTTGACACATCCTCAGTTTTTCTCCTATCACAGCCATTGAACTCTGCAACATTGGACTCATGGTGAAGTCCCTGAGTGGTTTCCTTCCTCTCCAGCAACTAAGTTAGAAAGGATGCCTGTATCTTTGTAGTGACTCGGTCTATTTATTTACACAGGACCACCACCCTCTCTGACACGGGACCACTACCCCTCCCTCTCTGACACGGGACCACCACCCCTCCCTCTCTGACATGGGACCACCACCCCTCCCTCTCTGACACGGGACCACCACCCCTCCCTCTCTGACACGGGACCACCACCCATCCCTCTCTGACACGGGACCACCACCCTCTCTGACACGGGACCACCACCCCTCCCTCTCTGACACGGGACCACCACCCCTCCCTCTCTGACACTCGGTCTATTTATTTACCATCCAAAGTGCAATAAATAACTTCATCATGGTCAAAAGGATATTCAATGTCAGATTTTCTTTTTATTACCCATCTACCAATAGGTGCCCTTTGTGAGGCATTGGAAAATATCACTGGTCTTTGTGGTTGAATCTGTGTTTGAAATACACTGCTCGACTGAGGGACCTTACAGATAATTGTATGTGTGGGGTACAGAGATAAGGTAGTCATTCAAAAAATCATGTTAAACACTATTACTGCACACGTCACAGTGAGTTTATTATGAACTTATTATGTGACTTTAGACAATTTTTACTCCTGGACTTATTTAGACTTGCAATAAAAGGGGTTGAATACTTACTGACTCAGGACATTTCAGCTTTTTATTTTTTCAAATGTTTTTTTTTTTAAGCAACCCCAAACCATCACACTACGACCACCATGCTGGACTGTTGGTATAAGGTTCTTACTGTGGAATGCAGTGTTTGGTTTTAGTCAGGCATAATGGGACCAATGTCATCCAAAAAGTTTAACTTTTTAATCATCTGTCCATAGAACATTCTTCCAAGAATCTTGATGATCATCCAGGTTCTTTTTGGCAAAATTGAGTCAACTTTTTGGATGACATTGGTACCATTATGCCTGGTGAAAATCAAACACTGCATTCCACAGTGAGAACCTTATACCAACAGTCAAGCATGGTGGTGGTAGTGTGATGGTTTGGGGATGCTTTGCTGCCTCAGGACCTGGACAACTTGACTTAATATAAGGAACCATGAATTCTGCTCTGTATCAGAGAATTCTACAGAAGAATGTCAGGTCATCTGTCTGTGAGCTGAAGCGCAGCTGGGTCATGCAGCAAGACAATGAACCAAAACACACAATCAAGCAACAGGCTAAAAAGCAACACATTTGAAGTTTTGAAATGGCCCCGTCAAAGTCCAGACCTAATCCCAATTGAGATGTTGTGGCAGGGCTTGAAACGAGCAGTTCATGCTTGAAAAGCCACAAATGACAGAGTTAAAGCAGTTCTGCATGCAAGAGTGAGCCAACACTTCCAAAGCATTTGGATGCAGTCATTGCAGCTAAAGGTGGCACAACCAGTTGTTGAATGTAAGGGGGCAATAACTTTTTTACACAGGGGAATTGGGTGTTGCATAACTTTGTTAACTAAATAAATAAAATAAGTATAATTTTTTTTTTTAACTCAGGTTCCCTTTATCTAATATTAGGTTTTGGTTGAAGATCTGATAACATTCAGTACAAAACATCTGAACAATCTTTTCACAGCACTGTGCAGTTGCAAGTCTTAACGACAACAACATTCTCAGTACCAAAATAGAAACGTTTTACTTTGTACCTTAGTTGAATGCACTGAATAAGTTGCTCTGGATAAGTGGTTAAGTAAATGTGCAAAATGTTAATGTAACAATTAACAATTGCAACGCACACTGGGTATTATCATTTTCCTTTTTGTTACCATGGTGGCATTACATCCTACCGACTTATGCCACCCGGCTCAAACATGGCCAACGGAGCATTGCTATGGTGACGAAGTGACCCTGACTATTAGCAGATGTAAAGGCTTTATCCCACTAAGAGGCTCACAGGCTGCTCAGGAGAACACAACCAATCTGTCCCGGCAGAGAGAAGGGAGCTGGGGAGAGGGATAGTGGAGAGAGAAAGAGAGATACGGAGGGTAGATCGAGTGAGGTATGGGGACGAGTATTGTTCCAATATAAGGAACAATCCGTGTAACACATCCATATGAAATCAATGTGTTTGTTTAGATCAGTGCAGGTGAGTAACAAAGAGACAAGGAGAGGAGGCCACTGTAGACTATTGAGTTGCAGCCCTGATGTTTAATTAAGTGTCAGTTGGGGCGGAGGAAGTAAGACTGTGGCTGCACTCCAAACACTTAAATGTAAAATAGTTAATCAAAAAAAAAAAGATGTCTGACGAGTTGACACGTGCAGGGCAAGGGAAGAATTAATTCATTTTAAATGGTCCGCTCTTGCCCGGAAATCTGTCACTCGTTCATCAAAGTTGTGTTTTCAGTCAGCATGGAACAGTTGTGTGCCTTACATGCGCTACAGTCAATTATGATTGCATTTCATATCTTGGCTAGAAGACAACGCATCCGCTGGCATCGAGTGTTAGCCATCCTACTACATGAGGTAAATCGAAAATTACAATGTATAAGTGTGATGTCAGGGAAAGTTGTGCGCAAGCTAACATTTCCAAAAGCTAACCAAACAAAAACATCATTACTTTTTGTAAGTGTTTGAGCCGTCATGTGCTTTAGTTGCACAGTTTCTAACTTATCTACATTCGTTTTTACTTACACTTGTATGTTGACTTCTCCATGTTAATGCTGGTATTAAGTTTTGGCTGACTTTTCTTAGCAGATGTACAATCATCGCAAATTGAATTATGGAGCTTTTCAGGCCCCGGAGTGAACAGAATTGTACACTCGCAAACTCGATCAAAAACGAGGGCTGATGGGCTTTCGTTGCCAACTTCCCTTGCTTGGCTAATCATTTGGCCCGAACGGCAAAGATGGCCGCGGGGATTCTCCCAAGGGCATAAGGCGAGGGTAAGTGGAGGAGGGTGCGTCTTTTATGAGTTTGAAACGCAGCCTGTGTGTTTGGAGACGTCTCTCTCAATAAGAACTGATCAGAGAGCTGTACCTCTGACTGTGGAAGTGACTGGCAGGTTAGGACCCCCTGGTAGTCTAGGCCTGACTCTGTCTCCATTCTGTCCATCACCCTCTGTGTTATTTTCACTTTTCTATCTTTCCCTCTCTCTCTTTCTATCCCTCTCTCGTCAAAATAACTTTTTGGTAGCCCTCAGTTCTTTAATCCCCTCTCGGTTGCCCTTTGGTAGGTACAGGTCTGTCATATACCATTCATCCTGTATGTTCCATCTCTGACCTTACCTTGGAAATGTTGCTGGACCTGCTGGCAGAATGACCCAGGTGCTTCTCATTCTGAAAGAGAGGAACAGAAAGACAATATTAGACACATTTAGTCATTTTGAAACACCAACCCCTGTAGCAGCAGATACTGTAAGTCATATCAACGATTGACTGGGACAATAACCGAAAGGTCGCTGGTTTGAATTCCCGCGCTGACTAGGTGAAAAATCTGCCCTTGAGCAAGGCACTTAACCCTAATTGCTCCAGTAAGTCGACCGGGATGAGAGTGTCTGCTAAATGACTAAAATGTAAATGTAAAATACCTTCTATCTTGAACTGCGTTAGAAACATAAGAGACAACAAGAAGAATCTGTTATAACTTTTGCAGTGATTACACATGATAACGTATGGCTGGTAATGATTATTACATCTTTACAGCACTGCACACTTACCAGCTGTTTGGTAATGGACACAAAACACCCGTACGCACGCACACTACGTCTCTCTTGCTCTCGTCCTCTCTGTCTATACATTACCATACTGATGCTTTCACAACAAGTTCAGTGGAATAGTCAGAAGATTTTCCGAAGACGATGAAAACTAGTTGATAGTTGATTAACTTGTTTCATGCTGAAGAAGCAGACTGACACGCACCAGCATACACTTTTTTCTTCTAATTACTCGATCCCTTCCCTTGTGTCTCGCCTTCCATAGTTGCCATGGTGATGCTAGTGAGAGGTCTGTGTGTTTAGTCTCCATTCTCTCTCTTCCATCCCAACCTCTCTCTCTCTCCATGTATGTCTGTGTGTTAAGTCTCCATTCCACCCTCTCTCCATGTATGTCTGTCATTGGCCGAACTTCAGCCTAAAGATACATAAGCAAGCAACAACAGACACACACACCAACTGCCCCACAAAAAAAACCACCCACAAACATGTATACAACACACACACATTAACGACTGAACTGTGAACTGATGGTGTGCCAACATCACACTATTACTTATCTCTGAGGGAGGCAGGGGCTGTGAATGATCTGCTGTCAAATAGCAGATAAGCATACAACACACGCATGCACACGCACGTGCGCACACACGCACACACACACACACTTCTGGTAAACAGACGCTGATGAATCCACACACAGCACATGCATCTGAGAACCTGTGTTTATCCATCTGTGTGTGGCCATAATGGTTGGGTCATGTGACACAGGTTCTTTATGAAGAGCAGACTTAAACATACAGTATCGTACTGAGAAACAGAGCAACAGACAGATACAAGGAGATAAGAAGAGAGAGAGAAGAGACGGAAGAGAAAAAAAGAGACAATGAGATAGAGAAAGAAAGAGAGAGAAAGGGAGAGCGATTATAGGGGGAACATAAATAATTTTTTTGTCCTCTGTTTCCTCGAGTAATGGAGTAATGATGAGGAACTCAAGGTTGCCATGAGAGCCGCTGCAAAGGGGAAATAACAAGGCCACTAATAGAGAGCCTTCCCTCCAATTTAATAGGACAGGATGATTAGGATACAACGAGGAGAGGAGGAGAGACTGATAGATAGATGAGAGCAGGGAAGTGCTGAACACTCTCCACGCTCAGATTAGAGAGGTAGGTCTTTCGTCCCAGTAAGGAACTGAAGCAGTATTCATGTTCTCTCTCGCTGGCTCTCTCAGTAAAATATGTCACCAGTCTCACTGGGTTTGAGAGTCGTCTCATTGAACACGCACACACACACACACACACACGTCTCAAGCCTGTATGTTCATCTATCTGTGTGTGGTCATAATGTTCTCTTTGGTTCTTTTCACTCATTATCTTTATGAAGAGTACACAGTGTCGCAAACTTTATGATGGACTGAAGCCATCTGAATTCTAGACAGAGATATACAGCACACTGAGTATGCCAAACATTAGGAACACCCTCCTAATATTGAGTTGCCGCCCCCCCCCCCCCCCCCCCCCCCTTTGGGTGGAGGACCATTCTTTATTCACACGGGAAACTGTTGAGCGTGAAAAACCCAGCAGCGTTGCAGTTCTTGACACAAACCTGGCACCTACTACCATACCCCGTTCAAAAGGACTTACATTTTCTGTCTTGCCCATTCACCCTCTCAATGGCACACATACACAATCTGAGTCTCAATTGTCTCAAGGCTTGAAAATATTTTTTTAAACTCTCTCCTCACCTCTACACTGATTGAAGTGGATTTAACAAGTGACATCAATAAAGGATCATAGCTTTCACCTGGATTCACCTGGTCAGTCGATGTCATGGAAAGAGCAGCTGTTCTTACTGTTCTGTATAGTCAGTATACAGTACATAAACATAGCACATACAGTATCATACTTATACTGAGAAACAGACAAATACAAGGAAGATAAGAGGAGAACAAGAGTGAGTAACATAACAAGAGAAGGGATGATCGAAAGAGAGAAATATAGACAATGAGATTAAGAAGGAAATATATATAGAGAGAAAGAGAGTGATAATAATCTTATTTTTTGTCCTCTGTTCCTTCGCTAGTCTAAGATGTAGTAATGATGAGGAACTCACGGTTGCTATGAGAGCCACTGCTGAGGGAAAATAACAAGGCCACTAATACACAGCCGACCCTCCAATTTAATAGGGCAGAATAGGAATAGGCGATGAGGAGAGATGGATAGATGAGGAGGGAAGAGCAAAGTGTTGAACACTCCAGACAAAAGAGAGAAGCATTTCGTCCTGGCAAGGAACTAATCGACTTTCTCTGTTTATGTCTACCTTACTTTGTCTTTCTCTGCCTTTTCCTCTGTTCTTCGCTCACACACACACACACACACACACACACACACACACACACACACACACACACACACACACACACACACACACACACACACACACACACACACACACACACACACACACACACACAGTATCAGTGGTCTATAAAAGGACTAAGTCTCGTGAGTCATCCATTATTCTGTGAGAGAAACTCAAGAGTTTCAAACATCTCTGTCTCTCTTCTCCCTCCCTTTTCTCTCTCGGTTCTTTGTCTCTCCCTCTGTCTCTCTGTGAACTGGGTAACAACTCCTGGCTGTGATGATCCAGGCATGTGAGAGGGAGGCTCAGGAGGATATGACAGAGGAGAGGAGACATTTTGTCTTGGTGGTTCACGGCTCCAAGGCTTTAAGTCTCTGTTCAGGGGCTCAGAGCTTCAGGGCCTCTGTGTGGGCTATCTTTTGCCTCTGTCTGAACCCTGAAGACTTTCACAATGTTCCATCTTTTCAGAACAGTTATGTTGAGGAATTCTAATCTTCATAAGTTCCCCTCATCTCCAAACCAGAGTTTGCCGGAAGTTTTAATTTCTTAAAAGTAGTCTAAAGTAGAACTATATCAACTATATAATCTTCTTTCCCTGTACCAGACAGTTACCTCATAACCATATAATGTGTCAGTTCTATTAAGTGTATTTCTATTTCTTGCCTGTCATCTATTTTTGCATATAGCCTACAGTACAACCAGCCTACTACAACGTCCCCACCCACAGATTCAAAACAACGTCAGCTAGTCTATCACAACACAGCGAAGCTAATCAAATCAAATTGTATTAGTCACATGCGCCAAATACAACAGGTGTAGGACCTTACAGTGAAATGCTTACTTACAAGCCCCTAACTGACAGAATAAGAGATAAAAGTAACAAGTAATTAAAGAGGAGCTGTAAAAAATAACAATATATACAGGGGGGTTCCGGTACAGAGTCAATGTGCGGGGGCACCGGTTAGTTGGGGTAGTATGTACACGTAGGTAGAGTTAATTAAAGTGACTCTGCATAGATGACAGTGGTGTGGAGAGGAGGAGGAGGGGGGGGGGGGCAATGTGAATAGTCTGGGTAGCCATTTGACTAGATGTTCAGGAGTCTTATGTCTTGGGGTTAGAAGCTGTTTAGAAGCCTCTTAGACCTAGACTTGGCGCTCCGGTACCGCTTGCCTTGTGGTAGCAGAGAGAACAGTCTATGACTAGGGTGGCTGGAGTCTTTGACAATTTTCAGGGCCTTCCTCTGACACCGCCTGGTTAGCAGGAAGCTTGGCCCCAGTGATGTACAAATGCTAATTAGCACCGAATTACTAACTAACTCAGCTATACACAACTTAAATAAATGACCCTTTAATTAAAGTCTCAAGTAGCAGAACATGTTTTAGCTTTTCTTAGGAGCTCATGCGTTGGCGGAAATCTGTCTGCGCTAGCTGCTTACATACAATAGGTTACCGAATCAAATCGATATTTAATATTGTATCTCTGGGTTATATACTAAATAGGAAAAGGTTAAATCCATTTGAATTGAATCACTTTTTGAAAGTTTACCTATTTTGCATACCCCACCATACCATGGGACACCCTTTTTCACTGGAAAAGATAAATGTTTGAGATGATATCATTTAAAGCAGTTTTATAATTTCTTGAAAAAAATGCTTTTACATTTTTACTAAAATATTTGTTTTTCCTTAAACTACTTTTTTTCCCCCCAAATTTGCATATGTTTTAGCAAAGACCCTATTTTACATAGTCAGAGGTATTGGATACAGGGTGGATTTTGGCTGATAAATGTACTAAAATATAAATATAATTGAAATTTCAAAATTCAAATAGTACCATAAAGATGGTTGGAGGTCCACACATCAGAGAATGCTGACTTGAATGGGAATATATATTGTTTTAAATTATACTGTCAATCCTCCATAGGAAACCTATTGAAATCATAGAAATATAGATAATAGAATAGACATAACCATTTAAGTTGACATCTGACGGTGAGTGGAGCGGTGGCCATCTTTGTGGTTGTAATTAGAAGGTAACATTTCAATTCAATTTAAATTTCAATGGTGTACCAGCTAAATTGCGGTGGTCTGAATTGAAGGGATAGGTCCCTATGATTGAAATGACACCCACCTGTATTCAAGAGCATGTTGTGTCTCAACCGATGGCAGCACAACACATACATCTCAGATGATGTGAAGCAGGGTCTAAACTACAACAAATGCAAATATGAAAATAAATCTGAGTTGACATTGTTTGATAATTTACTTTGAAAAGGTTAAATGTCAATTTGTCCATTTTTTGTTGTTGAAATTATCAAATCATTTGACAACCCTGTTTGTAAGCTTTTAAATCGTATCAAACTCATGGTTTATATTTTCTAGTGATGAAGACATGGATGTCTCGTGGTATGGTGGGGTGTGCAAAATGGGTCAACTATGAGCTCCTCTTTCCCCTGAATGTTTTGGTACTTAGCAAAAGAGTGCCATCTGCACTGCTATTTTAGTTATTAGTTAATCTGACTATTCTCTCATTGATTTCATTTACTTATTTCAGCAATTTGAGTTTTCAGTATAGTTGTCTAATGTTGGTAGAGCAGATTATTCTGTTTTAAGGTTATTCCTGAATCACTATGATAAATATAATAGTTTTTCTTCCATGTATTTTTAACAGAGCTGAGATTTACTTTGAAGTACAAAGTGTAGGAATAGGCCTACAGGTGAAATCACTCATTGATACAGACATGGTGGAGCAGCAGGAATATCAAAAAGGTTGTGAATTCAACTCCCAGGTGAAGTTAAATAATAATTACTGTATGAATAAAGATACACAATGTAATCAAGTATGTCAAATATGTAAGCTGAAAACACTATGTTAAAAGCACTGTTTGTGTGTGTGTGGGTGTCCCTAGCATTGCAAAAAGACAAAGAGCTGTGACTGGATCAGTGGTTCACCAATCAGGGATATTATTTTTGAAGACATATCGTATCGTTTTGACAATATCGCAATATAATTTCTGCGCTAGTTTTCCTTCATTGCTTGTTTTCCAGCTTGTTTTCCAACTTCTTTTAAAATATGGAGCCAATTTCTTTTCAGCACTTTTACTAGTTTTCTCATGGCTCTCTCTTGTCTCTCTGCAGCAGACATATGGTGAGAAATATCAAATCATACTTTATTGGTCACATGCGCCGAATACAACAGAATACAACCATACCGTGAAATGCTTACTTACAAGCCCTTAACCAACAATGCAGTTCAAGGAAGAGTTAATCAAATATTTACCAAATTAACAAAGGTAAAAAATTATAAAAAGTAACACAATAAAATAACGAGGCTATATACAGAGGGTACTGGTACCGAGTCAATGTGCGGGGGGTACTGGTTAGTCAAGGTCATTTGTACATGTAGGTAGGGGTAAAGTGACTATGCATAGATAATAAACAGCGAGTAGCAGCAATGTAAAAACAAATGGGGGGGTGTCAATGTAAATAGTTTGGGTGACCATTTCATTAATTGTTCAGCAGTCTTATGGCTTCTGGGTAGAAGCTGTTTAGAAGCCTCTTGGACCTAGACTTGGCACTCTGGTACTGCTTGCCATGCGGTAGCAGAGAGAACAGTCTATGACTTGGGTGACTGGAGTCTTTGACAATTTTTTGGGCCTTCCTCTGACACTGCCTAGTGTATAGGACTTTGATGGCAGGAAGCTTGGCCCCAGTGATGTACTGGGCCATACGCACTACTCTCTGTAGTGCCTTGCGGTCAGAAGCCGAGCAGTTGCCATACCAGGCGGTGATGCAATGCTCTCTATGCAGCTGTAGACCTTTTTGAGGATCTGGGGTCCTATGCCAAATCTTTTCAGTCTCCTGAGGGGGAAAAGGTGTTGTCGTGTCTTCTTCACGAATGTCTTGGTGTGTTTGGACCATGATAGTTTGTTGGTGACGTGGACACCAAGGAACTTGAAACTTTCGACCCGCTCCACGACAGCTCTGTCTATGTTAATGGGGGCCTGTTCTACAGGGAACTAGACAAAGGTCCTCCAGAGAACATTCCCTTGGGACCATCACGCAACATCCTAAGAACGAATCAAATTAAAGTCTTGAGAACATCCTACAAAAGGCCCTGACAATGCCCCCAGTGACATCCTGGGAACTTGAAGGGAATCAGACAAAACTGGGACCTGTACTGAACGTCCACTTATGGTCCAGAGGTTAACATTATGTTTTAATGTTACTAGAATGTCCTCAGAATGTCAGTGGGATAACTTCTTGGCAAATTGGCAAAACCCTTAAAGAGACTAAATGGGAATGCGGCATAATTTCCTTAGGACATCCCCTGTTTGCTGGCTTAATACAATCATCTAGTATGACATTCCAGGACGCACGTGCACACACACACACACATCCCTCAGCATACACAATGGACAGGATATGTGAAAGCATCATCATTCACTGTCCCCGAGAGTACATAAGAGAGGTGAGAATTACATGGACTGAAGAGAGGGATGATTACATGGTGATAGGCTAAAAGAGAATGGCTGAGAAGGTCCATGGGGACTATAGAAACTCCTATAAAATGGCAGAGGATATATCAATTCAGTTTTCTGTTAAACAGAAACATCACATTTACTCAGACAGGAATATTGCAACATACATTTTTATAAAACCCATATAAAAATTGACATATCAATGACATGTTTAATTTAACAGAACATTACAACAGACATTTAGATTTTATAGCAGCATCAGAAGGAGCCTGGGTATGTGGGTAATGAATTATTTAAACAAGCAGCTTCTCTCTCTCTGTAGGAAATGTGCCAGAGATGTCACTCTTAATCATCTACTGTCAGATCATATGCCAAAATGTTTAGAGAAGAACTGAGGGTGAGAGACAGAGGGACAAAGAGACTGGGAGGGAGAAGGAGTTGGAAAAAGAGAGAGACAGACAGTGGGAGGGAGAGCGAGATGGAAATAAAGAGAGAGAGGGGAAGGGGGGGAAAAGAGAGATAGTAGAGATAGCAAGCAGAGTCGGTGAAAATGAGGAGAACGGAAGGGAGGAAACAATTAAATCATCAGAACTAATGGTCTGTACACACACACACACAAACAATTGCACAGGCACATATACACGCACACAAGTTGAAGAGGATAATGGGGAAATCTGTGTGATGTGAATGACTAATCCTGTCCATTGATCTCTCCATAGAGGTGGACACATGTCATTTACATATAATAACCACAGCTCAATGACCTGGAGGTTACAGACAAGCACAGACCACACTGTGTGTGTCATATACATTGAGTATACAAAACATGCTCTTTCCATGACGAGATGTCACTTGTTAAATCCACTTCAATCAGTGTAGATGAAGGGCAGAAGACAGTTTAAAGAAGGATTTTTAAACCTTGATCCATGGATTGTGTATGTGTGCCATTCAGAGGGTGAATGGGAAAGACAAGGTATTTAAGTGCTTTTGAACTGGGTATGGAAGAAGGTACCGGGTGCACCAGTTTGTGTCATGAACTGCAACGCTGCTGGATTTTTCATGGGCCAGAATCCCTGTGGAACGCGTTCAAAACCTTGTAGAGTCCATGTCCAAACAAATTGAGGCTGTTCTGAGGGGAAAGGGGGGGGGGGGGGGGGGGGGTGCAACAAAATATTTGGAAGGTGTTCCTAATATTTGGTAGCACACATACACAACTGGGTATATTGAGTTACTGGTAGTGAATCATATTCTTAGGAGATGAGAAAAGGCACTTCAGAGACTTGGAAGAAAGACAGAGTGAACCTCATCTCAGACGATTCTCACCACTGGTTCACTGGCAGCACATATGGAGGCTTGGCCTCAAACACACGAACAAACACACAAACAAACACAAGGCATGAGATTACACAGTCGCTAGTCCTCCTGGGTAGCCATCCTTCCAAATCCATCTCGTTAACCCTCATGTGCCTCTGCTCAATTCTGTCCTATAAATGTGTTTATTAATGCATGTAGAAACACACAACCTGCTTTGCCTGTGTATGAATATCTATCACTGAAGAGCTTATACAATATCATTGTGCAGAATATGTATCTGAGAGGAGCACACCATACTGTATTTCTCAGCATGGCAGAGAAACAGAAGACAAGCTGACAAGAGTTCAACCTTACAGCGCTATAAAATATCTCTGAATCCTGTAAAGACAGAGACACACAGGATGACACTCCACACCAAATACAGAGCCATAACTGTAACAGACTACTCCGAAGAATATGGAGACAACTAACACAAGCACGCGCACACACACGCAAGCGCGCAAACACACAGACAGTTTTTCCATTGGGGACCCAAAAGGGTGCGCATTTTAGTTTTTGTCCGAGCACTACACACCTGTTCCCACTAATTAAAGATGTATGGGTTTATATGTAGATAGAGTGCAGTCATGGACCTCTCACTGTATTCCCTAAATCTTCCCAAACTCATAGAAACAGAGGCAGGATAGGGTGTATCCTATATCACTGAAATAATCTGATCACACAGGAAGAGTGTGGTGTCTACTGTCTAGGTATGGTTTCCTGTCTCTGTCAGCATACGGTGACTTCTAGGAAGGAAGATGCAAGGCTGAACACATGCAGATATAGGCTGTGAAGACAAAGTGGTCAGCCAACAGAGGATGCGGACCAGATGAAATGTTAGAATGTGAACTATGCACAGTAACAATAATCACCAGAGGTTCCTGTCAACCACAACAACACAGGACTCCAGTTCCAGTTCTAACCAGAGCCATATACACTGAACAAAAATATAAACGCAACATGCAAAGTGTTGGTCACATGTTTCATGAGCTGAAATAAAAGATCCCATACATTTTCCATATGCACAAAATGCTTATTTCTCTCAAATGTTGTGCACAAATTTGTTTGCATCCCTGTTAGTGAGCATTTCTCGTTTGCCAAGATAATCCATCCAACTGACAGGTGTGGCATATCAAGAAGCTGATTAAACAGCACGATCATTACACAAGTGCACCTTGTGCTGGGGACAATAAAAGGCCACTTTTAAAATGTGCAGTTTTTTCACACAACACAATGCCACAGATGTCTCAAGTTTTGATGGAGTGTGCAATTGGCATGCTGACTGTAGGAATGTCTAGCAGAATAATTTAATGTTAATTTCTCTACCATAAGCTACCTCCAATGTCATTTTAAAGAATTTGGCAGTACTTCCAACCTGCCTCACAACCACAGACCACGTGTAACCATGCCAGTCCAGGACCTCCATATCCGACTTCTTCACCTGTGGGATTGTCTGAGACCAGCCACCCAGACAGCTGATGAAACTGTGGGTTTGTACAACCAAAGAATTTCTGCATAAACTGTTAGAAACCATCTCAGGGAAACTCCTCTGAGTACTCGTCGTCCTAACCAGGGTCTTGACCTGGCTGCAGTTCGGCGTCGTTACCACAGCCAGCCCAGGACCTCCACATCCGGCTTCTTTACCTGCAAGACCATCTGAGGGGGGAGGAGAAAAGCCCTTTGTGGGTAAAAACAAATTCTGATTGCCTGGGCTTGCCTCCCTAGTGGGTGGACCTGGCTGCGAAGTGAGTGTGTCTATGCCCTCCAAGGCCCACCCATTGCTGCACCCCGCACAGTCATGTGAAATCCATAGATTAGGGTATAATTAATTTATTTCAATCGACTGATTTCCTTCTATGAACTGTAACTCAGTAAAATCTTTGAAACTGTTGCATTTATATTTTTGCTTAGTATATTTAGAGCCTAAATATACACACATATCCTAAATATATGGCTCTGGTAAGAAAAGGCATGGGATGACCCTGTTTGAGGACCAAAGTGAGAAGCACAAGGCTACGAGACAATGGGATGGGATATAGACATTGCCGATAAGACACTGATCTAAGATCAGTTTTTTGTTTCTCCCTAATGGCTATGGTTAGGATTTTGGAGAAGGTAAACTGATCCTAGATCTGTGACCGTTAGTAAAATTATAGCGACAGTACACACTACATGAGACAGCAGCGATCATTAGCATTTGCTCAGCAAAACCACAGTCTCACAGTGTTTTTGAGTGAGAGAGAACTAGAGACATCTCTGTAGTCTCAGAAATCCCAGACCTAGGGCAACAGCACTAGGTCTGAGAATCATGTCAGATGTTCTTGGCCAATTCAGGGAGGGCGCTCCTCAGACAGGAAAATCAGAGCTTAAAAAGAATCCCCTCAGAAACATGACAGAGGTGGACTTACAATGCGGACGCAGATAGCTAGGATAATGTTAGCCACAGCCAGTCAGTGATTTTAACTCCAACATCATGGTGCATGCAAACTACTGTACTCACTTAAAATGCACTCATTGAAAATATCCTCAGCGAGCTCCATCTAGCTAGCTTGAGGAAATGCTTACGGCAGGGCTCTGGACGGATTTTCCGGCGCCCAACTCCGCCCTTTCCTCTCTGCCAAACTGACGTTGGTTTAAGTATAGACGTGTATGCTGAAACATTGGTTCATTGAGGGAGGCAAGTCTGACTTAAACCACATTTCCACAGAAACAGCTCCTAAAGTAGGCCTGAAGCGAGGTACAGGAAACAGCCTCTGTGTGTGTGTGTGCTTGTGTTTCTGAGAGAAAAAATACTTCACAATATCAGGATTGCTAATTGCACTCTCTCTCATCTGCTTGTCATCTTCTTCCCCCTCTCTTTCGGTCTCTCATCCAATCTTTCCCTCCTCCTCCACCCTCTCATCTGCATCTCACCCTTCCCTTCGCCTACTCCTCCTCTCTCTATCTGCATCTCACCCTTCCCTTCCCCTACTCCTCCACCCTCTCATCTGCATCTCACCCTTCCCTTCCCCTACTCCTCCTCTCTCTATCTGCATCTCACCCTCCCCTTCCCCTACTCCTCCTCTCTCTATCTGCATCTCACCCTTCCCTTCCCCTACTCCTCCTCTCTCTATCTGAATCTCACCCTTCCCTTCCCCTACTCCTCCTCTCTCTATCTGCATCTCACCCTTCCCTTCCCCTACTCCTCCTCTCTCTATCTGCATCTCACCCTTCCCTTCCCCTACTCCTCCACCCTCTCATCTGCATCTCACCCTTCCCTTCCCCTACTCCTCCTCTCTCTATCTGCATCTCACCCTTCCCTTCCCCTACTCCTCCTCTCTCTATCTGCATCTCACCCTTCCCTTCCCCTACTCCTCCTCTCTCTATCTGCATCTCACCCTTCCCTTCCCCTACTCCTCTCTCTATCTGCATCTCACCCTTCCCTTCCCCTACTCCTCCTCTCTCTATCTGCATCTCACCCTCCCCTTCCCCTACTCCTCCTCTCTCTATCTGCATCTCACCCTTCCCTTCCCCTACTCCTCCTCTCTCTATCTGCATCTCACCCTTCCCTTCCCCTACTCCTCTCTCTATCTGCATCTCACCCTTCCCTTCCCCTACTCCTCCTCTCTCTATCTGCATCTCACCCTTCCCTTCCCCTACTCCTCCTCTCTCTATCTGCTTCTCAACCATCCCTACTAAAAACTCTCCTAATTGCATCAGTGTGTCAGAATAGGAACAGGAAATGGGAGACCAGTATGTACTGATTTGTCACTGCTGGTCTGCTCCCTGAATAAGCAATTGCTAATAGTTAGCACTGATAAAGGGCTGTCTGAATGGTGCTAAGCTACTGGAATTGCTAAGGCACTAGTTAGAGGAAAGGAGGTTCATTGAATGAACTGGAAGGGAGGAATGGAGAGAGAAAGATGGGAGAAAGAGAGAGAGAGAGTGTGTGTATGTTTGTGGATGTGAGAGAAAGAAACAGACAAAGACCGAGAGAGAGAGAGAGAGAGAGATACAGAGAGAGAGAGGAGTGAGAGAGACAATAGACGACAAACAAAAGAGTGAGGGAGTCAATGACAGAGAGTAAGAAAAAAAGAGATGGTGTGAAAATGAGGGAGGAAGCTAAAAGTGAGTGTGTGTCAAAGTACTTGTTTTGGTAGCCAGATAAGACGCAGGTGTCAATTGGAAGTCAAGGTATTTCCTCTCAAGTATAAGTTGGTTTGCTTTTCTCTCCTCTGAATCACTTGAGTCATTATTTATGTTCGAGTCCAGAGGTGGATTCCAAACAGCACCCTATTTCCTTTATAGTGCGATACTTTTACCCCTTTTTCTCCCCAATTTCGTCATATCCAATTGGTAGTTACAGTCTTGTCCCATCGCTGCAACTCCTGTACGGACTTGGGAGAGGCGAAGGTCGAGAGCAATGTGTCCTTCAAAACACAACTCCGCCAAGCAGCATTGCTTCTTGACACAATGCTCGCATAACCCGGAAGCCAGCCGCACCATTGTGTTGGAGGAAACACTGTACAACTAGCGGCCATGTCAGCGTGCACTGCGCCCAGCCCGCCACAGGAGTCGCGAGAGCGCGATGGGACAAGGATATTCCGTCCGGACAAACCCTCCACTAACTCGGATGATGCTGGGCCAATTGTGCGTCGCCTCATGGGTCTCCCGGTCACGGCCGGCTGCAACACAGCCCGGTATCAAACCAGGATCTGTAGTAACGCAGCTAGCACTGCGATGCTGTGCCTTAGACCGCTGCGCCACTCGGGAGGCCCTATAGTTCAATACTTTAGACCAGAGCCTTATGGGAATAGGGTGCCATTTGGGAAGCAGAGCAGAGCTTGAAAGAACAGATAATTACTTCAGTCTAGTTCACCATAATTAACTGTGTTGACTGGCTGGGCCCACAGCTCCCCTGTGATGACACACACACACACACACACACACACACACACACACACACACACACACACACACACACACACACACACACACACACACACACACACACACACACACACACACACAGACACACACACAGACACACACAGAAAGGCGAGTTCAGAACAGCAGAGATCACAGTAGAGCAGAGCACAGCCCTTGATTGTTAATGGCAAACACTAACAAAACAGGACTGGGCAAACACTAACAAAACAGGACTGGGCAAACACTAACAAAACACTGTACTTTCTAGAGTGCCTTGAGGAAGTATTCACACCCCTTGACTTTTTCCACATTTTGTTGTGTTTACAGCCTGAATTTAGAAAGGATTACATTTCGATGTTTTGTCACTGGCCTACACACAATACCCCATAACGTCAAAGTGGAATTATGTTTTCTTTTTTTTGAGTCAATAAATATTCAAACTCTTTGATATGGCAAGCCTAAATGAGTTCAGGAGTAAAAATGAGCTTAACAAGTCAGAAAATAATATGCAATAATAGTGTTTAATTTTTAGTGTTTGATTTATGAATGACTACCTCATCTCTGTACCCAACACTTACCATTATCTGTAAGGCACCTCTGTCAAACAGTAAATTTCAAACTCAGACTCAACCACATAGATCAGGGAGGTTTTCCAACGGCTTGCAAATGCTTGGCTTATTGTAGATGGGTAAAAATTAAAAATATCATAATATCATATCATATATAAGTTATTAATTACACTTTGGATGATATATCAATACACCCAGTAACTACAAAGATACAGGCTCTCTTCCTAACTCAGTTGCCAGAGAAGAAGAAAACCACTCAGGGATTGGCAAATGGTGACTTAAAAACAGTTACAGAGTTGAATGGCTGCGACAGGAGAAAACTGAGGATGGATCAACAACATTGTGGTTACTTCACAATACTAACCAAATTGAAGAGTGAAAAGAAAGAAGCCTGTACAGAATAAGTGTTATGTTTGGGGCAAATCCAATACAACACATTACTGAGTACCCCTCAAAATATTTTTAAGCATAGTTCTGGCTGCATCATGTTATGGGTATGCTTGTAATCGTTAAAGACTGGTGAGTTTTTCAGGATAAAAAAACTTAATGGAGCTGGTTCTGTCTGCATTCCACAAGACACTTGGAGATTAATTCACATTTCAACAGGAAAATAACCTAAATCACAAGGACAAATCTACACTGGAGCTGCTTACCAAGAAGACAGTGAATGTTCCTGAGTGGCCGAGTTACAGTTTTCACTTAAGCCTACTTGAAATCTATGGCAAAACCTGAAAATGGTTGTCTAGCAATGATCGCCAACACATTTGTCAGAGCTTGAAGAATTTTGAAAAGAATAATGGGCAAATGTTGCACAATCCAGGTGTGGAAAGCTCTTAGAGACTTACCCAGAAAGACTCACAGTTGTAATCGCTGGCCAAAGGTGCTTCTACAAAGTATTGATTCAGGTGTGTGAATACTTTTGTAAATGAGATATTTCTGTATTTCATTTAGTTTTTTTGCAACAAAAAAATCATAAATGTTGTAATAATGGGGTTTTGTGTGTAGATGGGTGAGAAAGAAAATCTGTTTAATCCATTTTGAATTCAGGCTGTAACACAACAAAATGTGGAATAGGTACTTTCTGAAGGCACCGTAGGTGTATAATGTCACAAAACACTTGTTATTTGTTCATCTCAACAACACAAACTGAAAGAAAGCCTCTCTGTGTGTGGGCATGATCAGCGTCTTCAAACGAATGTCTGAAGGCGATATCAAACAGAGATATAGTGTGATACAGCACAACCAGGAACAGGGATGAGTCCATTTTGGAAGACAGGGATTGACTGCCAAACCCATTCAAATTCCCTGTTCCCTCTCTCCCCAACAGGTTTTAATCTCCCGTACTGACATGTGACTACGAAGCTCTTTCTTCTCCTCTCCTCCATCCTGCTTAGAGATTTACACAAAGCTCTGTCATTTGGTGCATCAGTCAATGATGTGATCTGCTACTCTGTGGATTTGGAGGAGAATCACTCATATTGCTCCCCGATTGATTGATTGAGTGATTGATTGATTGAGTGATTGAGTGATCGATCGTGCGTGAGTGAGTGTGTGTGTGTGTGTGTGTGTTTTTAGGGATGTTTGGGTCCAAAATCAGACAGGGAAATTGTATGATTTGCACCTGTCTACCGAGGGTATATTCCTGAACAGCAGTGTGTGTGTCTACGTGACCGCTACTTACAACAAGTCACACTCCAGAGTGGGTAATAAAGGAAACATAACCAGAGCATCAGAAGAGACAGGGTGAGATGTGACCTGTTGCCAGAAGAATAGGGCAACCAGTGAAGAACAAACACCATTGTAAATGCAACACATATTTATGTTTATTTATTTCCTATTTCCTATTTTCCTATCTATTTGTACATTATTACAACACTGTATATAGACATAATATGACACTCGACATGTCTTTATTCTTTTGGAACTTTTGTGAGTGTAATGTTTACTGTAAATTTGTTATTGTTTATTATCTATTTCACTTGTTTTGGCAATGTTAACATATGTTTCCCATGCCAATAAAACCCCTTACATTGAATTTAATTGATAACGAGAGAGGGAAAGAGTCAATGAGAGACAACGTGGATCTGGGAGTAGAGAAACACCATGTGGTGTTATTGAGTTCACCTACCAGACCATAGTCTGCTGAACCAAACACACACGCACACGCACACACACACACTTTCTCTGTCCCACTTTCTCTACATTCTTGTAACGTCTGTCACCCTTTCAGTCAGTTCTACACTCATTTAGGAGTAAGATAGAGTCTCATTCAGAAGTCATTGCATAGGAGAGTAACCCTGGCTCTCAAACTCCAAGTGCCGAGATACAAATCAGAACATTTACATTTATTTTAATTCCCTTCCATTAATTTCACAGCACAGCCCTAGTCGTTATCCAGGAGAGACTTGGCTCTGGCCCACCAGCAGGTCTGATCTGCTATTTGGATTTACTGGTTTAGAGTGGCGGAGAAAGAGAGAGAGAGGTGGGAAATTGGATCATCCTTTCACACTGTGATGGTGGCAGATGCTCCCCTCACATGCACGACCCCCCCCCCCAATACACGTGCATGTACCCCACATCCCCAATAAACACACAAACACATATAGAAGACGGATATACCAAGAAGTCTGCTAGATGCCCTCAATCTCACACAAATGATCAAGGAACCTACCAGGTACAACCCTAAATCTGTAACCATGGGCACCCTCTTAGATATCATCCTGACCGCCTTCCCCATCCCATCCTGACCAACTAACCCTAACCCTAAATACACCTCTGCTGTCTTCAACCAGGATTTCAGCGATCACTGCCTGCATGCGTAATGGGTTCGCGGTCAAACGAACACCACTCACCACTCTCTTTCTAAAATGATTTGCCCGAAATTGTTGCAACCCCTATTACTAGCCTATTCAACCTATCTTTCGCATCGTCTGACATCCCCAAAGATTGGAAAGCTGCAGTGGTCATCCCCCTCTTCAAAGGGGACACCTTACACTCAAACTGTTATAGACCTACAGTGGGGCAAAAAAGTATTTAGTAATACTTATTTTCCACCATCATTTGCAAATAAATTCATTAAAAAAAAAATCTCTCTCACTTTGTCTGTCATAGTTGAAGTGTACCTATGATGAAAATTACAGGCCTCTCTCATATTTTTAAGTGGGAGAACTTGCACTATTGGTGGCTGACTAAATACTTTTTTGCCCCACTTTATATCCATCCTGCCCTGCCCTTCTAAAATCTTCGAAAGCCAAGTTAATAAACAGATCACCGACCATTTAGAATCCCACTGTACCTTCTCCACTATGCGACCTGGTTTCCGAGCTGGTCATGGGTGCACCTCAGCCACACTCAAGGTCCTAAATCAGTGGTTATTAACCTTGTTGGAGGTACTGAACCCCACCAGTTTCATATGCGGATTTAGATTTAGACTCACCGAACCCTTCTTAATTGGAAAAATAAAATATGATATGAATCAAAAACATAATAATGAATATTTACTGCAAATCAGTGTGACTTTTGCTGTTGCCTTTCAGTCACCAGTTCAGAAATGCGCGGCTTCACCTTGGCAAGTGCCACTCCCATGTCATTTTCGCAACAAAGTATGTTCCTTTTCTTCGTTTTTATGTCCAGCATCCTCCAAAAGGATTTGCTCGCAAAGATATGTTGTAACAAACGGTATGAAAATCTCCAGAGCTTTCTTAGCAATAACAGGGTACGTTACCATTTGTTGACACCAAAACGTTGAAAGCGTTGTTGTTCTGCTGTTGAACCTGGCTCTGCTGAATTTCAATGATTTCATTGAGGTATTCATCATTGATATCTGTTGTCTCAACACTAAATGTGAACGGCTGTCTCACCCATGCTGGATATGACTCTCTTGTAGGGAAGTATCCGTCGAGAGACTTTGCAAGCTCATCTAAGTGCATGGCAATTGCTTGCTTCAGTTCCGCGGGTACAGAAATGTCTCCGATTCCAGATACATCTTCGATCTTACTTACACAGTCGTCCAGCAGGGGGAAGTTTGCGAAGTTATCGTTCTCTGTTCGTCGTTTCCATAACGGTAGCATTTTTTGAAAAGCCTTCAGGTTTTCCTCCGCTTCGATGATGTTGACTCCACTGCCCTGCATCTTTTGATTGAGATGATTGAGTGCTGCAAAGATATCAGCCATGTACGCTAAAATGAGAATGAACTCAGAATCTTTGAAGCAATCTGCATGACAATGTTGGTGCTCTTGCAAAAACAGGGCTAATTCCACACGCACGGCAAAAACACGATTCAGCACCTGTCCCCCGGGATAACCACCGAACGTTAGAATGGTACAGAAGTACCTCAAATTCGGAGAGGGGAGGGGACGCCATGTGCGACTGACGTGTTTTCCGTTTGCTCCCGTGGTATTCTTAAAGTTTATGTGAATCCTGCAGCAGAACCGTATTTATTTTCAAATATTAATTTGGTGATCCCTTTCCGTAAAAAACAAGACTACTTTGCTTCCGAATGTCAGCATGTCGACCAAACATAAGGCCAAAAGCATGACTTTGAGAAAACCCGGCCTACAAGACCCGCTCTCATCACCGGACCTCCCTGTGTCTGAGGGCCCGGGGACGCACACTTTAACCGGGGGCGCGGCTTGGCCTGGCGGCGCTGAAATGAACATTCTCGAGGCCATCAAACTACTACGCTCTGAGATAGTTGAAATGAAAACACAGGTGGTTGCTACGATTGAGGCCAGAATACAGGAGGTTTCTGATACTTTAAAAGCAGATTTAACCATCCTGCGGAACATTTCTTGGAATACCAAAGGGGTTAACAACCCGGTGAAGCATAAGAGGGTGTTGACACACTTAAAGGGTTTGAATGCAAATATTGCATTTCTACAAGAGACTCACTTGAGGACTGGCGAGCATTTTAGGATGCGTAAGGACTGGGTTGGTCAAGTGTTCTACTCAAACTTTCATAGTAAATCAAGAGGTGCTGCTATTCTGGTTGATAAAGCTACTCCCTTTGTAGCTTCTGAGGTTATTGCTGATCCTAAGGGACGATACGTCATAGTAACCGGTGAACTGTTTTCTACCCCTCTTGTTTTGGCTAGTGTTTATGCTTCCAATTGGGATGACACAAGTTTCATTTCTTCCTTTCTGTCTGCCATTCCCAATTTAGATTCTCATTTGTTGATTTTAGGGGGGGATTTCAACTGTAAAATGTCCCCAGTTCTTGACAAGTCCTCACAAACAAATACAGGCCCATCTAAATGTGCCCTACTTATTCAATCCTTTCTTCAGAAATATGCTATGTTTGAGGCCTGGCGTTTCCTACATCCTACAGATAGACAGTATTCCTTTTATTCTCATGTTCATCAAACATACTCCCGGATTGATTACTTCTTTTTGGACAAAAAACTTCTGCCTAACCTTCGGCAGTGTACTTACGAGAGTATTGTTATCTCTGACCATTCACCATTAGTGCTTGAACTAGAGTTTCCCCAGCGACCTCCTATGTGTTATCAATTATCAACCCCATTTTACTCTCAGATAAGGAGTTTGTCAATTTCATTTCTTCTGAAATCACCTTATTCCTAGAAACTAATTCAACACCAGGTATGTCCTGCTCTACCATATGGGAGTCTCTCAAAGCATACCTATGTGGCCAAATTATTTCTTATACAGCCAACCAAAACAGAGTTCGCTCCCAGCGACTTCGGGACCTGAGCGAGTCCATAGCCACACTGGATGAGAAGTATGCTACGGATCCTTCCTCTAATCTGCATAAAGAGCGCCAACTACTCCAATCTGAATTTGATGAGCTTTCTACCAGGCAAGCTGAACAGTTACTCTTGCGAGCTCGATACAAAGTCTATGAACAAGGCGACAAGGCCAGTAAACTCCTTGCGCATCAGATCTGTAAATCTGAGGCCTCACGTTTAATCCCACAAATAAGGACCCCGTCTGGTGCCACCACAGTTATACATAAAGAGATCAATGATCAATTTAAACAATTTTACTCTGCGCTATACACCTCTGAATCCCCTCAAGACCCCTTGCTGATTGACTCCTTCTTTAATGGCTTGAATATGCCTTCAATTGATACAGACTCCCATGACTGTCTAGAAGAAGAATTTACGCTTGAGGAGATTGCAACAGCAGTGTCCGCAATGAAAAGTGGTAAATCACCGGATCCGGACGGTTTTCCAACCGAATTTTACAGGACGTTTTCTGGTCTGCTTTGCCCATTCTTGTCTCGACTATTTGCAGAGTGCCTCAATACTTCAAAGCTACCGCCTAGTCTTTATCAGGCTTCAATTTCATTACTACTAAAGAAAAACAAAGACCCCCTGGAATGTGGATCCTATCGCCCAATCTCTCTTTTAAACTGTGATTACAAAATCCTAGCTAAGCTTTTAGCCATCCGTATGGAAGGCTTGCTGCACCAAGTAATACACTCTGACCAGACTGGCTTTGTGAGAAATAGGCATTTATTTTTCAATATTAGGCGCCTTATGAATATACTGTACTCCCCAGCGTCAGGGGACCCGGAGGTGGTGGTCTCACTTGATGCCGAAAAAGCGTTTGACTGTGTTGAGTGGGATTACCTAACAGCTGCCCTTTATAGATTTGGCTTTGGCCCCAAATTCATTGCGTGGATAAAGATTCTTTATTTTTCCCCCATGGCTTCGGTACGGACTAATAACTTGTCCTCTGACTATTTTTCCTTGCACCGCGGATCCAGACAGGGTTGCCCACTCTCCCCCTTGTTGTTTGCTTTGGCAATCGAGCCTCTCGCCATTGCACTACGCTCTAATGATGCCATTCAAGGCATAATCAGGGCGGGCTGGGAGCAGAAAGTCTCGCTATATGCTGACGACCTCCTTTTGTTTATCTCCAACCCCAATACCTCATTACCACGTGCCCTATCTGTTCTTAAAAAGTTTGGATCAATCTCAGGGTACAAGCTGAATCTAGGCAAGAGTGAACTTTTTCCGGTAAACAAGGCTGCTTTAAAGTGCTCTTTTACAATTTCTCAGTTTAGGATTGTCCGGGATCAATTCACTTACTTGGGAGTAAAAGTGACAAGGAAATATTCAAATTTGTTTCAGGAAAACTTTGTTGCTCTAGCAGACAGATTGAAACAATCTTTTACTTTTTGGAATTCGCTACCCCTTTCTCTTATCGGAAGGATTAATGTCATTAAAATGAATGTGTTGCCCAAATGTTTATATTTATTTCAATGTTTACCCATTTTTATTAAATGTTTTATTTTTATTTCACTGGATCAAACATTCATGCATTTTATTTGGGATGGCAAGGTACCACGGATTGGTAGAAAACATTTACAGAAGCCTAGGTCATTGGGGGGTTTAGCTCTAACAAATTTTCAGACATACTACTGGGCTGCAAATTTCAGAGCCGTTCTGTACTGGCTGCAGACTGATCCTACTGGCCCTAGACCACTCTGGGTCCAGATGGAGTCTGAATTGTGCAGCACTTTCCTCTGTGCTGTGCTCGTCTCTCCCAGTGTCCCTAGGCAAAAGGTGTGTCAACCCAATTGTAAAGCAGTCTCTTAAAATTTGGAATCAGTTACATTTAGCCTTTAGCCTCCGAGGCTTTTCTCTATCAGGCCCAATCAATCAGAACATTTTATTTCCTCCATCTTTGAATGATGGGGCTTTTGGCATTTGGCACTCACTGGGCCTCTCCTCGCTAGCCCAATTATTCTTTGATGATACATTTGCCTCTTTTTCTCAGCTGCAGGAAAAGTTCAATCTCCCCCAATCCCACTTTTTCCGCTATCTCCAGACTAGAAACTTTGTCAGGGCTAACACACCTGGATTTCCCAATAGGCCTGCGAATACAGCTATAGAGAGCATCTTGGAGCTGAACAAGCTTCCTAGGGGCGCAATTTCAGATGTATATGCAATCATTCATGACTTACAGAACCCTTCTTTGGTGCCTTTAAAGACTCGATGGGAAAAGGATTTGGGGGAGGAACTTGGGGAAGACGCCTGGGAATCTGTGCTGCACAGGGTGCACTCGTCCTCTTTTAGCACTAGACACAACCTCATTCAATTCAAGGTGGTTCACCGTATCCACTGGTCGGGGGCCAAACTTGGAAGAATATTCTCTGATTTTGATCCTACCTGTGTCAGATGTAAAGTGGAACCAGCCACACTGTTGCATATGTTTTGGGGCTGTCATAAACTGTCAGGTTTCTGGGAATTAATATTTAAATGTTTCTCTGATATATATGACACTGTTATAGATCCGTCTCCCCTTACAGCCCTTTTTGGAGTACTGCCCATGGGTACCCCCCTATCAAGAATCCAGTCGGACACTGTAGCTTATACAACTCTTTTAGCTAGACGGTTAATACTACAGAACTGGAAGATGGCAGCTCCCCCATCTTATAAATATTGGGTGAGGGATGTGTTGTGCTCTCTGAAACTAGAAAAAATCTAATTCAATTCACGTGGGAACCCCAAACTGTTTGATGAGGCTTGGGCTCAATTCCGGTCTTACTTTAAACAGTCCATCCTCTGATGGCATTCCAATTAATACTAAAATAAGTCTGTGACTTAAGGGTTGGAGGAGCCTCTCTCTGTGTTTTTGCTGGGGGGGGGGGGGGGCATTAAGATCCATGTGCTTATTGATTGTGATCCGCAGATGCCTTGTTCATCTTGCTCGGGCAGAGACTGAAGTGTGAGCTTGTTTTTCCCAGTTATTTTTACATTTTGTTCACGCCTACATGAATAATCATTTTATTTTATTTTTTAAAGCATTGTAAAAAAAAAACCTGTCCAGTGGATGGTCGGTCTGTGGCCATGACTCTCTGTGAGTGGTTGCATTTCTCCACCCTTATCCCTTGACTGTTTACAGGAACAATGGTGAGGTGTTTGCTCTGTCCCTGTACTATAGATTGCCCTTTTAACCTGGGGTGGTTATGGTATCTTTAAAGCTATTTAAAAATATATATATATTTGTAGTTTTCTAGTTGAGTATATTATTTATATTGCTTTGTCTTGTCTGTGTGTGTGTGTGTGTGTGTGTGTGTGTGTGTGTGTGTGTGTGTGTGTGTGTGTGTGTGTGTGTATGTGTGTGTGTGTGTGTGTGTGTGTGTGTGTGTGTATGTGTGTGTGTGTATGTGTGTGTGTATGTGTGTGTGTGTGTGTGTGTGTGTGTGTGTGTGTGTGTGTGTGTGTGTATGTGTGTGTGTGTATGTGTGTGTGTATGTGTGTGTGCAAAACTTAAGAAACAGAGTTAAAAAAAAAGAAGTACCTCAAATTCAGAGCCCATTTCTTTACACAGCTCACTGAAGATGCGGTGCCTCAGAGCACTAGTTCGCACATAGTTCACGCATTCCACTACAATTTTTAATACTTCTGCCAGTTTTGGAGGCAAGGTTTTTGTTGCCAACGCATGCCTGTGCAGAATACAATGAGTAACAAGGATGTGTGGTGCATCGGCTTTCACTAGCGCACCAAAACCAGACTTTCTTCCCAGCATGACTGGAGCTCCGTCCGAACAAACTGCAGAAACCATATCCCACAAAAGATAGTTGTCTTTGAAGAAGTCATCCACAAGTTTCTTCACATCGGCTGCCTTAGTTGTTGTTGTAAGAGGCTTACAAAATAAAAAAATCTTCCTTTTTCACGTCGTCTTCACATAGCGCATGAATACAGCAAGCTGGCTTAGATTGGAAACGTCTGTGGTCTCGTCGAATTGAAGGCTGAATTTTGCCGGGCTTGAAATCAGATCTGCAACTACTTGAGCCAAGATGTCTTTGCTCATGTCCTCTATTCTGTCACTGATGGTGTCCATTTGAAAGAGGAATTTGGGATAACTTAACTTCAGCCTCTTTTCCCAGCATGATATTCGCCATCTTCAACACAGCTGGTTTTATGAGTGTTTCACCAATGGTGTGTGGTTTGCCCTGCTTTGCGATCAGGTAAGCAACTTCGTACGATGCTGTGAGGATCGGTTTGTTGATGTGTACAAAGCCGAGAACAGGTAGAGTAGCCTTTTCATCGAATCTGGCTCTCTTCACCTTGAATTCAGCGAGCGTTGTGTTCTTGTATTTTCCATCTCCATGCAGCTTAAGGAAGTGTTCTCTTAGTTTTGCCGGAGCTAGACTAGAATTGCTCAACTTGGCATTGCAAATCATCCCATCACGTTCCGTTATACATGTGAATCCATATTGTACATATTCGTCCGACCACTTTCTTTTTTTGCTCGACATAGTAAGTATGAAGGGATTCAAATATTAAGAAAGAAATCACAAGACGTACCATCACGACAGTCACAAGTCGACTACTGAGCGCACCAAATTCCCTGCAGCACAGATAGGCCAAGCGATGTAGCGTGATCACCTGCAGCCAATGATGGCCAAGCCAGGTTAAGAACCACTGTCCTAAATGATATAATAACCGCCATCGATAAAAGACAGTACTGTGCAGTCGTCTTCATCGACCTGGCCAAGGCTTTCGACTCTGTCAATCACCGCATTCTTATCGGCAGACTCAATAGCCTTGGCTTCTCAAATGTCTGCCTCGCCTGGTTACCCAACTACTTCTCTGATAGAGTTCAGTGTGTCAAATCGGAGGGCCTGTTGTCCGGACCTCTGGCAGTCTTTATGGGGGTGCCACAGGGTTAAATTCTCGTACCGACTCTTTTCTCAGTATAAATCAATGATGTTGCTCTTGCTGCTGGTGATTCTCTGATCCACCTCTACGCAGACGCCACCACTGTATACATCTGGCCCTTCTTTGGACACTATGCTAACAAACCTCCAAACGAGTTTCAACGCCATACAACACTCCTTCCATGGCCTCCAACTGCTTTTAAATGCTAGTAAGACTAAATGCATGCTCTTCAACCGATTGCTGCCCGCACCCTCCCGCCTGCCTAGCATCACTACCCTGGACGGTTCTGACCTAGAATATGTGTACAACTACAAACACCTAGGTGTTTGGTTAGACTGTAAACTCTCCTTCCAGACTCACATTAAGCATCTCCAATCCAAAATTAAATCTAGAATCGGCTTCTTATTTTGCAACAAAGCCTCATTCACTCATGCCGCCAAACATATCCTCGATCCTACCGATCCTTGACTTCGGCGATTTCATTTACAAAATAGCCCCCAAAACTCTACTCAGCAAACTGGATGTAGTCTATCACAGTGCCATCCAACGAATTGCAAAAATCTCTGAAGCTGGAGTCTTAGATCTCCCTCTCTAACTTTAAGCATCAGCTGTCAGAGGAGCTTACCCGATCATTGTACCACTACACAACCAATCTGTAAATAGCAAACCCGACTACCTCATCCCCATATTATTACTTACCCTCTTGCTCTTTTGCACCCCAGTATCTCTACTTGCACATCATCATCTGCACATATATCACTGCAGTATTAATGCTAAATTGTAATTAGTTTTGCCTCTATGGCCTATTTATTGCCTACATCCCTACTCTTCTACATTTGCACACAATGTACATAGATCTCTCTATTTTTATTTTATTTTATTGACTGTACGTTTGTTTATGTGTAACTCTGTGTTGTTGTTTTTGTTGCACTGCTTTGCTTTATCTTGGCCAGGTTGCAGTTGTAAATGTGAACTTGTTCTCAACTGGTCTACCTGGTTAAATAAAGGGGAAATAAATTAAAAATGTAAAAGGGGGCGACTCTGCAGAGAGTTGGAGAGACAGAAGTGACGATGAACACACACACACACACGCACGCACCACCAGTATTTTATCTAGCCGCCTCTTAAGAGGTGCTCCCAATAACCACGGAGACACCAGGCCTCACCATAACAACCAGAGAAAGAAAACCGCTCTTAAGAGGTGCTCCCAATAACCACGGAGACACCAGGCCTCACCATAACAACCAGAGAAAGGAAACTGCTCTTAAGAGGTGCTCCCAATAACCACTGAGACAGCAGGCCTCACCCTAACAACCACAGAAAGGAAAATGCTCTTAAGAGGTGCTCCCAATAACCACGGAGACACCAGGCCTCACCATAACAACCAGAGAAAGGAAACTGCTCTTAAGAGGTGCTCCCAATAACCACGGAGACAGCAGGCCTCACCATAACAACCAGAGAAAGGAAACTGCTCTTAAGAGGTGCTCCCAAAAACCACGGAGACAGCAGGTCTCCCCATAACAACCACAGAAAGGAAACTGCTCTTAAGAGGTGCTCCCAATAACCACGGAGACACCAGGCCTCACCATAACAACCAGAGAAAGGAAACTGCTCTTAAGAGGTGCTCCCAATAACCACGGAGACAGCAGGCCTCACCATAACAACCAGAGAAAGGAAACTGCTCTTAAAAGGTGCTCCCAAAAACCACGGAGACAGCAGGTCTCCCCATAACAACCACAGAAAGGAAACTGCTCTTAAGAGGTGCTCCCAAAAACCACGGAGACAGCAGGCCTCCCCATAACAACCACAGAAAGGAAACTGCTCTTAAGAGGTGCTCCCAATAACCACGGAGACAGCAGGCCTCCCCATAACAACCACAGAAAGGAAACTGCTCTTAAGAGGTGCTCCCAATAACCACGGAGACAGCAGGCCTCCCCATAACAACCACAGAAAGGAAACTGCTCTTAAGAGGTGCTCCCAAAAACCACGGAGACAGCAGGCCTCCCCATAACAACCACAGAAAGGAAACTGCTCTTAAGAGGTGCTCCCAATAACCACGGAGACAGCAGGCCTCCCCATAACAACCACAGAAAGGAAACTGCTCTTAAGAGGTGCTCCCAATAACCACGGAGACAGCAGGCCTCCCCATAACAACCACAGAAAGGAAACTGCTCTTAAAGCTGGAATCCGTACATGGTGAAACCGCCACGAAGAAGTAACTTCAAACAACAAACACAGTTTTTCCCCCTTGGACATCATTGTTGGGTAACGTGCGATAGAACAGCAGAGTATATACTGAGATCATTTTATTTTTACTATGCTGGATGCTCCTCTCCATTTCATCAACAAAACTAAAACAATAACAAATGTGCTGCAGTGAACAGTTGTGTTGTTCCACCTTCTGCAGATTTCAGCTTTAACACATTGCTTCTCCCACTTGCACACACACACACACGTCGGTGGTTTCTCTTACTGCGTTTAAAAACACATAAATAAACACACAAGAACGCTAAAGGATGTCCACTAAGACAAACAAATACACACACTAAGACAATACAAAACTATCTGCAGTCAGTATCAACAACAACAATGAGAAAGAGCCCGTCATACCTTCATCTTCCAACAGGTATTCATGGCTGCTAGATCCTTGAGCCCTACACACGCCCTCAGAGACACACCACACAGACAAAGAGTCCTGGGGGGGTTACATGCCCCTGTGTAAATCCTCTCCGAGGGAGACGAGACAACTGTTAGTTAATACAGAAATGGAAGCGCTGCAGTGTCACCCAGCTGTCTCCCTGGCGATGGCAGCTCCAATAACACACCCCTAGACAAAGACAGACAGAGCAGTAATAGAGAGATAGAGAGAAGGCGGGATAGAGGGAGGGAGAGAGACTGAAAGGCTGTCCTATATTTGCCTCTCACAGAGAGAGAGGCTCTGAGCTGCTGCTGCTATACTTGTCTGGGCTTGCCCTCTCCCAGCTACTGCACACACACACACACACACACACACACACACACACACACACACAGAGCCAACCCGGTAAGGGCAGCAATCTGATTGGCCCAAATAAACACTTCCTCCAGCTGATCCCAATAAGGGGAGCAGCGGTCTAAGGCACTGCATCTCAGTGCTAGAGGTGTCACTACAGACACCCTGTATCTATTGCAGGCTGTATCACAACCGGCCGTGATTGGGAGTCCCATAGGGCGGCGCACAATTGGCCCAGCGTCGTCCGGTGTAGGCTGTCATTGTAAATAAGAATTTGTTCTTAACCGATTTGCCTAGTTAAATAAAATGTTAAATATTCCCTCTGCTCACTCAGCTTAATCAGTGCCTACCCCTAACCTCACTCAGCCTGTCGCTTGGCTACAAGCTCGATTGACACACACACGCACGCACGCACACACACACACACACACACACACACACACACACACACACACACACACACACACACACACACACACACAGAGCCTCAGGTGAAGGCTTGTCCCATTTACATGTAAATGAGAAAACACAGGTTCACCTCCCTCCACCAATCAGAGATGACCTTACTTCCTGGCCCTCCCAATCATCAGCGGGGAGAGAGACAAGTCTATCTAATCAATTTTGCACGAACTCTACGCACACTCACAAGACTATACAGTGGGGCAAAAAAGTATTTAGTCAGCCACCAATGTGCAAGTTCTCCCACTTAAAAAGATGAGATTAATTTAATCTCTTAATCTGTAATTTTCATCATAGGTACACTTCAACTATGACAGACAAAATGAAAAAAAAAATCCAGAAATTTACATTGTAGGATTTTTAATGAATTTATTTACAAATTATGGTGGAAAATAAGTATTCCATTCATCCATCTCAATGTAACAGCGATAGGTTTAGGCAGCTACATCATTTTTTTATTTTTATTCACCTTTATTTAACCAGGTAGGCAAGTTGAGAACAAGTTCTCATTTACAATTGCGACCTGGCCAAGATAAAGCAAAGCAGTTCGACACATACAACGACACAGAGTTACACATGGAGTAAAACAAACATACAGTCAATAATACAGTATAAACAAGTCTATATACGATGTGAGAAAATGAGGTGAGATAAGGGAGGTAAAGGCAAAAAAAAGGCCATGGTGGCAAAGTAAATACAATATAGCAAGTAAAACACTGGAATGGTAGATTTGCAGTGGAAGAATGTGCAAAGTAGAAATAAAAATAATAGGGTGCAATGGAGCAAAAATAAATAAAAAAATAAAATAAATACAGTAGAGAAAGAGGTAGTTGTTTGGGCTAAATTATAGGTGGGCTATGTACAGGTGCAGTAATCTGTGAGCTGCTCTGACAGTTGGTGCTTAAAGCTAGTGAGGGAGATAAGTGTTTCCAGTGTTTTTGTTTTTGTAGTTCGTTCCAGTCATTGGCAACAGAGAACTGGAAGGAGAGGCGGCCAAAGAAAGAATTGGTTTTGGGGGTGACCAGAGAGATATACCTGCTGGAGCGCGTGCTACAGGTGGGCGATGCTATGGTGACCAGCGAGCTGAGATAAGGGGGACTTTACCTAGCAGGGTCTTGTAGATGACATGGAGCCAGTGGGTTTGGCGGGGAGTATGAAGCGAGGGCCAGCCAACGAGAGCGTAGTGGTCGCAATGGTGGGTAGTATATGGGGCTTTGGTGACAAAACGGATTGCACTGTGATAGACTGCATCCAATTTGTTGAGTAGGGTATTGGAGCCTATTTTGTAAATGACATCGCCGAAGTCGAGGATTGGTAGGATGGTCAGTTTTACAAGGGTATGTTTGGCAGCATGAGTGAAGGATGCTTTGTTGCGAAATAGTAAGCCAATTCTAGATTTAACTTTGGATTGGAGATGTTTGATGTGGGTCTGGAAGGAGAGTTTACAGTCTAACCAGACACCTAAGTATTTGTAGTTGTCCACGTATTCTAAGTCAGAGCCGTTGGACTGGCGGGCAGGTGCAGGCAGCGATCGGTTGAAGAGCATGCATTTAGTTTTACTTGTATTTAAGAGCAATTGGAGGCCACAGAAGGAGAGTTGTATGGCATTGAAGCTTGCCTGGAGGGTTGTTAACACAGTGTCCAAAGAAGGGCCAGAAGTATACAGGATGGTGTCGTCTGCATAAAGGTGGATCAGAGACTCACCAGCAGCAAGAACGACATCATTGATGTATACAGAGAAGAGAGTCGGTCCAAGAATTGAACCCCCATAGAGACTGCCAGAGGTCCAGACAGCAGACCCTCCGATTTGACACACTGAACTCTATCAGATAAGTAGTTGGTGAACCAGGCAAGGCAATCATTTGAGAAACCAAGGCTGTCGAGTCTGCCGATGAGGATGTGGTGATTGACAGAGTCGAAAGCCTTGGCCAGATCAATGAATAAGGCTGCACAGTAATGTTTCTTATCGATGGCGGTTAAGATATCGTTTAGGACCTTGAGCGTGGCTGAGGTGCACCCATGACCAGCTCTGAAACCAGATTGCATAGCAGAGAAGGTATGGTGAGATTCGAAATGGTTGGTAATCTGTTTGTTGACTTGGCTTTCGAAGACCTTAGAAAGGCAGGGTAGGATAGATATAGGTCTGTAGCAGTTTGGGTCAAGAGTGTCCCCCCCTTTGAAGAGGGGGATGACCGCAGCTGCTTTCCAATCTTTGGGAATCTCAGACGACACGAAAGAGAGGTTGAACAGGCTAGTAATAGGGGTGGCAACAATTTTGGCAGATACTTTTAGAAAGAAAGGGTCCAGATTGTCTAGCCCGGCTGATTTGTAGGGGTCCAGATTTTGCAGCTCTTTCAGAACATCAGCTGACTGGATTTGGGAGAAGGAGAAATGGGGAAGGCTTGGGCGAGTTGCTGTGGGGGGTGCAGTGCTGTTGACCGGGGTAGGAGTAGCCAGGTGGAAAGCATGGCCAGCCGTAGAAAAATGCTTATTGAAATTCTCAATTATAGTGGATTTATCAGTGGTGACAGTGTTTCCTATCTTCAGTGCAGTGGGCAGCTGGGAGGAGGTGTTCTTATTCTCCATGGACTTTACAGTGTCCCAGAACTATTTTGAGTTAGCAAATTTCTGCTTGAAAAAGCTAGCCTTGGCTTTTCTAACTGCCTGTGTATAATGGTTTCTAGCTTCCCTGAACAGCTGCATATCACGGGGGCTGTTCGATGCTAATGCAGAACGCCATAGGATGTTTTTGTGTTGGTTAAGGGCAGTCAGGTCTGGGGAGAACCAAGGGATATATCTGTTCCTGGTTCTACATTTCTTGAATGGGGCATGCTTATTTAAGATGGTTAGGGAGGCATTTAAAAAATAGAAAACAGGCATCCTCTACTGACGGGATGAGATCAATATCCTTCCAGGATACCCCGGCCAGGTCGATTAGAAAGGCCTGCTTGCTGAGGTGTTTCAGGGAGCTTTTGACAGTGATGAGTGGAGGTCGTCTGACCGCTGACCCATTACGGATGCAGGCAATGAGGCAGTGATCGCTGAGATCTTGGTTGAAGACAGCAGAGGTGTATTTAGAGGGCAAGTTGGTTAGGATGATATCTATTAGGGTGCCCGTGTTTAAGGCTTTGGGGAGGTACCTGGTAGGTTCATTGATCATTTGTGTGAGATTGAGGGCATCAAGCTTAGATTGTAGGATGGCTGGGGTGTTAAGCATGTTCCAGTTTAGGTCGCCTAGCAGCACGAGCTCTGAAGATAGATGGATACATGATACAAACATTTTCACTATACCCATCATGAAGATGCTACAACCTAGCATATGAACAAAAGTTTTAAATATAGGTGGACAGGTCAAGAGAAATTTGAGTAATCAAGGTGACAGACATTGACACATTCAATACCGCCTTGCACACTCTTACCTGCATCTAGCTGATCTAGAAAAAAAACTTTCCAAGCCAAACCTTCATATCATAACTGCTAACTGCTACACACAGCCTCTACATCGTTGTCACCATATTAACATCCTAGTCAACATAGCTACTAGAACTAACACGTTAGTTATCCCGCTACAATCATACAGTGTGGTGTACATTCAGCAAGCAGTTTAGCAGTTACACCGACAGGCCCCAGTTGCAATACATTTATAAAACCAAACACTAATTTGACTTGGAAGATTTTCAGTGTTGCATAGCCATAGCCAGTTAACATAGCATCATTCTCTGTTTGAGCCGGGTTTTTAAGTAGGCTAAACTAGCTAGCTGCATTATCTAGCTAAATGAGAAAAAAATACAACAAAATGTCCCTCCCTCCTTCACTCACTCCCTGCATTTTGGAAGAAATTAATTTGTTTTAAACTGTTCAACTATTGCCTCTCTCTCTCTGAGTCAACTACCCACCACATTTTATGCACTACAATGCTAGCTAGCTGTAGCTTATGCTTTCAGTACTAGATTAATTATCTGATTCTTTAAAAAAAAACTAGGCAAGACCGTTAAGAACAAATTCTTATTTACAATGACAGCCTACCAAAGGCAAAAGTCCTCCTGCGGGGACGGGGGCTGGGATTAAAAATAAAATTAAAATATAGGATAAAACACACATCACGACAAGAGAGACAACACTACATAAAGAGAGACCGAATACAACAACATAGCATGGCAGCAACACATAGCATGATATTGATTGGGTGGACAACATGTCAGTTCATGCTGCAAGAGCTCTGATAGGTTGGAAGACGTCCTCCGGAAGTTGTCTTTAAGTCTATGGAAGGGGGTGAGAACCATGAGCCTCCTAGGTTTTGTACTGAAGTCAATGTACGCAGAGGAGGACGGAAACTAGCTGTCTTCCGGCTACACCATAGTGCTACCCTACAGAATGCTGCTGAGGCTACTGTAGACCATCATTGCAAAACAGTGTGTTTTAATCAATTATTTGGTGATTGAATTATATTAAATATATTCACATCTAAACATGATAAATGTTATTTTATTCCTTGTGTTAAAATTTTCAGCGCATGTGACAAATAAAATTTGAAGTCAGAGGGAGTTCAGTTGACAGAGGTTAATTTATTAGAGACATCTTCACAGCTGGATCCAAGAGCAAATCTAGATCTAGAGCCCCAATGGGTGTCAATTATATTAGTGTTACTGTTTACACATGGATGCAATTAATTTAGCACCACACTGAGTAGAACTGTAAAGATGTTAGAGAGAACAAATCTAATTATATTTGTCACATGCTTCATAAACGACAAGTGTAGACTTGAAATGCTTACTCAAGGGTCCTTTTCCAACAATGCAGAGTTAAGATTTTAAAAAATCAATAACAAAATATAAATGATATTAGAGGGAGAGAGGTAGGGATGGAGGGAGAAAGAAGGAGATAGGTACAGACGGAACAAGAAAAGGAGAGAGAGAAGGGGTGAGAAAGGGTGAGAAGGGGAGAGAAAGAGGAGAAGAGAAGAGAAGAGGAAAAGTGCTACACACTGATATCTATTGAGTGGAAAAGACTATGATGAGAGATATGAGAGAAAACATGCTCATACTCCCAGATATTTAGAGGGGCTGAGAGGCTAAATCAGTTTTTTGGCAATAGACTATAAAAGTCTGTCTGTTTTATCGTATAAATACATCATTATCTTATTTTTGTATACAGGTATATATTATTATTGTATCAAGTTGATGATCAGTTGCTGGTGGACACCAGGCTGTCGGTCTGATTTGATTCTTGGCTAACTCCTGACTGAAGAAACAGAAGACGAAAAAACTGCAGGCTTTGTCATGACATTAAATCAATCAACTGAGGGTGGTGGAGCTAACAAACAAAAACAATAGCCAATCAGAGTTGAGTACAGAGGCATCCATGTCACCAGCCTTCGTGGCGACAGCTTTACACAACACACGTTCCACATGACATGGTCAATTTGGCATCAACCAGCAGGCATGACACTGTGTTTCTATGTTCACATTTAGGCTAGCTTAGGACATAGAGTGTGTCTATGTTTAGCGCGCGCGCATGCACGCACGCACGCACGCACGCACGCACGCACGCACGCACGCACGCACGCACGCACGCACACACACACACACACACACACACACACACACACACACACACACACACACACACACACACACACACACACACACACACACACACACACACACACACACACACACACACACACACACACACACAGAGAGAAAATCTCCCACGTCTCGGGAGACTCACAGGGAGCTTAACCATGAGCCAATCAGAATAGGTCAGGCCACAGCTGTAGTGTGTGAGTACCACAAGAGGCTGCTGAGGGAAGGACAGCTTAGTCCTCACTCCCCCCTATCTGAGATACTTACTGCTGCCCTTATCCTCCACATACAACACCCGTTCTGCCAATCAGTTTGTTACAGGTCACCAAAGCACACACATCACTGGGTCACTCCTCTTTTCAGTTTGCTGCAGCTAGGGACTGGAATGAGCAAAAAAAACCTTTAAAAAATCTCTTCATTCAAAGACTCAATCTTGGACACTCTTACTGACACTTCACGTGATATTTTGTTGTCTCTACATTCTTGCCAATTGTGCTGCTGTCTGTGCCGAATAACGTTTGTACCATGTTTTGATCTGCTACCATGTTGTGCTGTTGCCATGTTGTGTTGCTGTCTAAGGTTTCTCTTTATGTAAGAGAAAGGGGGGATACCTAGTCAGTTGTCCTTTAATGTATTCAACTGAAATGTGACTTCCGCATTTAACCCAACCACTCTGAATCAGAAAGGTGCGGGGGGCCTTAATCGACATCCACGTATTCGGCCCCCAGGGAACAGTGGGTTAACTGCCTTGCTCAGGGGCAGAATGACATATTTTCACCTTGTCAGCTTGGGGATTTGATCTAGCAACCTTTCGGTTATTGGCCCAACGTTCTAACCACAAAGCCATGTGTAGTATGGTGTTGTGGTGGCTCTCTTGTCGTGATGTCTATTTTGTCCTACCAAAATGCTTTTTGCCTTATGGTAGGCCGTCATTGTAAATAATAGTTTGTTCTTAACTGACTTGCCTAGTTAAATAAAGGTTCAATAAATATAATGGCTGGAATGGAGTTATTGGAATGGTATCAAACACATGGAAAACCAGGTGTTTGAAGAGTTCGATACCATTCCATTGATTCCATTCCAGCCATTACTATGAGCCCGTCCTCCACAGTTAAGGTGCCACCAACCTCCTGTTGTGTGCACGTGCGTGGGTATGTGTGTGTGTGTACTGTGTGTGTTCCAGGGGTCAGGGCCAGGTCAAAGGACAAAGAGCTAAGAAGTGCTTTCACTTTCACTGAGCAACACTGCTAATCGGCTTTAGGCGGGTAAACCCAGCCCTAAAAGGCCCTTACTGCTCTGCTCATGGACTTTGACCAGCAGTCATCACGCCACAGAGAGATTAACTGAAACAGCACAACAGCCCATAAAACACACGACTACAGTGCTCTCTGGGCATTACTGACAATCATATACAGTTTTATCAGAATGGCTCTCTGTCAGTCTGTACTATTTTTCTCATCTGACCACAATACAAAAGTGGTCAGATGAGGTAGATGATAAGCTACAGGACAGTTTTGCTAGCAAAGACGGGAATATGTTCAGGGATTCCTCCGATGGCATTGGGGAGTACACCACATCAGTCATTGGCTTCATCAATAAGTGCATCGATGACATCGTCCCCACAGTGACCGTACGTACATACCCCAACCAGAAGCCATGGATTACAGGCAACATCAGCACTGAGCTAAAGGCTAGAGCTGCCCCTTTCAAGGAGAGGATTCTAACCCAGAAGCTTACAAAAAATCTGTCTATGCCCACAAACGAACCATCAATCAGGCAAAGCGTCAATACAGGACTAAGATCGAATCGCACTACACCGGCTATGATGCTCGTCGGATGTGGCAGTGCTTGCAAACCATTACAGACTACAAAGGGAAGCACAGCCGAGAGCTGCCCAGTGACATGAGCCTACCAGACAAACTAATTCTATGCTCGCTTCGAGGCAAATAACACTAAAACATGCATGAGAGCACCAGGTATCCGGAAGACTGTGTGATCAGGCTCCACAGACGATGTGAGAAAGACCGTTAAAACAGGTCAACGTTCACAAGGCCGGGACGTATACTGCGAGCATGCGCTGACCAACTGGCAAGTATCTTCAATGACATTTTCAACCTTTCCCTGTCTGAGTCTGTAATACCAACATGTTTCAAGCAACCAGACCACCATAGTCCCTGTGCCCAAGAACACTAAGGTAACCTGCCTAAATGACCACCGACCCATAGCACTGACTTCTGTAGCCATGAAGTGCTTCGAAAAGCTGGTCATGGCTCACATCAACACCATTGTCCCAGAAAACCTAGACCTACTTCAATGTGCATACTGCCCTAAAAAATCCACAGATGATGCAATCTCTATTGCACTCCACACTGCCCTTTTCCACCTGGACAAAAGGAACACCTATGCGAGAATGCTATTCATTGACTACAGCACAGTGTTCAACACCATACTACCCTCAAAGCTAATCAATAAGCTAAGGACCCTGGGACTAAATGCCTCCCTCTGCAACTGGATCCTGGACTTCCTGATGGGCCACCCCCGGGTGGTGAGGGTAGGTAACAGCACATCCGCCACGCTGATCCTCAACACAGGCACCCCTCAGGGGTGCGTGCTCAGTCCCCTCCTGTACTCCCTGTTCACTCATGACTGCATGGCCAGGAACAAATTCAACACCATCATTAAGTTTGCCGATGACACAACAGTGGTAGGCCTGATCAAAGACGACGTCAAGACAGCCTATAGGGAGGAGGTCAGAGACCTGGCCGTGTGGTGCCAGGACAACAACCTCTCCCTCAACGCGATCAAGACAAAGGAGATGATTGTGGACTACAGGAAAAAGAGGCCCGAGCACACCCCCATTCTCATCAACCGGGCTAGAGTGGAGCAGGTTGAGAGCTTCAAGCTCCTTGGTGTCCACATCACCAACAAACTAACATGGTCCATACACACCAAGACAGCCGTGAAGAGGGCACGTCAAAATCTATTCCCCTTCAGGAGACTGAAAAGATTTAGCATGGGTCCTCAGATCCTCAAAAAGTTTTTCTCATCTCAAAAAGTTCTACAGATCGAAACCCATGATAAAATTCCTTGACCGCAAATCTGTTACAGGGTGTAAATCTACTTCAGTTACTGTAATTCAATAACCAAATAATATTTTTTCAAACTCAAGGTGTCATGTCAAAGCTGAGATCACATTCTTTCAGCAGACATGGTTAGAATCATAATTCAGAGCAGATATTTAACAGAGTTTTGGAAAAATGTGGTCACAAAAAAACAGGGAGATTTTACAAAAATTCTGTTACCAAACTTTGCATCTGCACAGGTCTGTTTTTGTAAAATGTTCAGCATAAATTGTTAAAAGTAGTCCTTGTGCATAGAGTTGTATACTTTGTTTGGCATACATTTTAAGTTAAACATTTTAATCTCAGCGCAGTGGAATTGCCTTTATAAATACTCTTTAATTGTAGCGTTGTGTATGCATGTGTGTGCGTGTTTGAGTGCGTGAGTGTTCGTCTATGCGTGCTTGCGTATGTGTCTGTGTGCATGCTCATGGTTGTGTAGGCATCCACCAAACGCTAAGCGGACTGTGATATTAGGCTGACTTGAGTGCAGGTCCATTGACTAATGAGTTTGATAAGAGTGGGGAGGCAAATAGCAGCATAACATGAGATTACTGTGACATGCGGTTCACTGTGCTAATTATAGCCTTTCATTATACTGACAGGTCTCTGTGACTGACAGGACAATACTGCTATTATGTTTACCTGACGCCTCATTCGTCATCATACCAGAGAGGTTTAAAAACCAAGAGACACAACATACAATCACTTCCTGTTACGTGCCCAAAGTCAATTAAGCAGGCTAGACTATGATTTGATTGTATTGTTGTCAATGAGGAGAGAGACAAATTATTCCCTAATTAATAGGTTTGATTAGAATCTGACACATATTACACATGCATGAGAGTAAATTGGCCTTCATGTTCATATGGTCTCTTGAATTATTTCACATTGTGAAAAATGTATATTTCAAGCGACAAATTTTACAACGTTATTGTCCCTTCTGATCAGGGACTGAGTGATCAGTGATCAGTTCATGTTGAACCATTGGTAACATGAATTGATTCATTGTAGACTTCCAGGTAGAAAAGAAAACCAGCAGAACGTTGGTTCCACTGGTGTACAAACAGTGCAGAAATAATACAGAACTTTGTAACTATAAGTTTGTGTCGAATCAAACATTCATATTGCTTCAGCTCACCAGCAATACCACTTCATATTGTAGTGTAATTGTGTGTAGAATTATACAGAACTTGTAACTGTAATTTTGTGTAGAATTATACATTTAGATTACTTCAGCTCGCCGGCATTGATATTGCTTCAGTAAAGCTTTCCATTTATCCATGGGTGCAAAATCGGCATGGCTAGCCTATTATGCAAAGGCACGCACTGTGTAGGCATATATATTACCTATGGGAACATCATGTTCTAATGACAACCTGCATTCAGGTGGACTATAAGGCAGGTACAGAGTAGATGGAAAGCAGCAGGCAAAGTAGAGAGGAGATTGAAAAGAAAAAGTTGTGGACAGGGGAGAGAAGAAAGAAAAAAGACAGAGAGAAAAAGTGTGATAGACAAGTAGAGAGGGACGAGAAGGAGAATTTAGCATAGTGAAAAAAGGCATAGTGTGAGAGAGGATGAGAGGGAGGGAGAAAGGTAGAAAGCGGTAGAGAGAGAAAGGAGAGGAGGGAGATCGAGGGAAAGAATAGGAGAGTGAGGAGGAGGGGAGAGAGAGAAAGGGAGAACTGTTGAGACAGGAGTGAGAGAGGAGAGAGAGGTTCCACACACGAATCTCTATAGAGTAAAGAAGACATCAGATCTCCTGTGGGGTGTGAAATTACCCTGTAATAGTCATTTCAGTTCATTTTCAAATATACACTCCTACATACTGACCACAGCAGTGTACAGAGGCTGCCTGGGCTGCACAGCATTCCTTTACCCAACAGTTCTATTAAAGCATACTGGAGAGATGGGTGGGTGGGGTGGGGTGTGTGGGGTGGGGGGGTACAGGAGAGAGGGAGGGAGTATACTGTATACTGTATCAGCCGTGAAGGTACAAGTGCACACACCTCCCTAATATTGAGTAACACGGCACTGTGCCACTAGAGATCCAGGCTCTGTCGCAGCTGACCGCGACCGGGAGACCCATGGGGTGGCGCACAATTGGACGACTGTGTGATCAGGCTCTCCAAAGCCAATGTGAGTAAGACCTTTAAACAGGTCAACATTCACAAGGCCGCAGGGCCAGATGGATTACCAGGACGTGTACTGCAAGCATGCGCTGACCAACTGGCAAGTGTTTTCACTGACATTTTCAAATTCTCCCTGTCTAAGTCTGTAATATCAACATGTGTCAAGCAGGCCACCATAGTCGCTGTGCCCAAGAACACTAAGGTAACCTGCCTAAATGACCACCGACCCGTAGCACTCACGTCTGTAGCCATGAAGTGCTTTGAAAGGCTGGTCATGGCCCACATGAACACCATTATCCCAGAAACCCTAGACCCACTCCAATTTGCATACCGCCCAAACAGATCCACAGATGATGCAATCTCTATTGCACTCCACACTGCCCTTTCCCACATGGACAAAAGAAACACCCTATGTGAGAATGCTATTCATCGACTACAGCTCAGTGTTCAACACCATAGTGCCCTCAAAGCTTATCACTAAGTTAAGGATCCTGGGACTAAATACCTCCCTCTGTAACTGGATCCTGAACTTCCTGACGGGCCGCCCACAGGTGGTGAGGGTAGGTAACAACATATCCGCCACGCTGATCCTCAACATAGGGGGCCCCTCAGGGGTGCATGCTCAGTCCCCTCCTGTACTCCCGGTTCACTCATGACTGCATGGCCAGGCACGACTCCAACACCATCATTAAGTCTGCTGATGACACAACAGTGGTATGACTGATCACCGACAACGATGAGACAGCCTATAGAGAGGAGGTCAGAGAACTGGCTGTGTGGTGCCAGGACAACAACCTCTCCCTCAACGTGAGGGAGAGGTTAGTCCACAATCAAAGGAGATGATTGTGGACTACAGATTAAAGGAGGACCGAGCACACCCCCATTCTCATCGACAGGGCTATAGAGTGGAGCAAGTTGAGAGCTTCAAGTTCCTTGGTGTCCACATATTTTGGCCATGAAACGAGGCTAGTCAGGCAAGAAAACAACCTCACCCAAATATGTAGCCCTGTTGGAAATGATAAATTAACTGTTTAAAAATGTGAAGAAGAAAAAAAACACACAAAAAATATATTCTTTAAATGTGAAGATTTTTATTTGGCGTACCCCCGACGGCATTGCTCGTACCCCAGTTTGGGAATACCTGGTCTACACCTATCTGTTGTTTAAGAAGCATGTGACAAATAACATTTGATTGATTTGATGCACACACCACCAGACTTCATCCACGGTGACAGAGTGAGGACAGTCATTGGCCAACAACCAACTCAGCCTCCGTTACAATCTACTCACAACAAAAAATCACCTACAGCATTTACTTCTTATAATCTTTGAATTTATCTTAGTTTAAATCAACACCTGAGGTCTGTAATAATCTGCACTAGTGAGACAGTATGGTCCCTGGCAGAGAGACCCGAGTGCCTCTGTGGTCGCTTAAATGCATTACGGTATCACAAAGTCACATAAATAAACCTCTGCCTGGAGTGTGTGTGTGTTGCACTATGAACTTCACATGTTGTTGCTCATGGGTCCTTTTACATGTATTTTCATTTCTCTAGGAGGCTATGCTAGTTGGCGTTGCCGCAGCTAAAAGGTTTGGAGGGAAAGAACAGAGGGACATGTTCAAAGACTGTGTGTATGGAGACCGTGGTGGTAAAGTCTCGCAGGAACTGCAGTGTTTGGGTGTGTGTGTGTATATTGTTCACAGATCTGATATGCTGACCTACTATGGGGTTCAGTAACAGTTTCTAGAACACACCAAAGATCAAGAGTCACCAACTTTCTAATTTCACTTGAGAAAGTCTTAAATCTCTCTCTTCTAACTTTTACAAAGTGATAATATAACTTTATTGACTTCAATGACCATTACTGTAACTGTTGACTGTACTGCAATTATACTGCAGAGGCATGAAATAGGCCCGGTCAGCCAGTGGACACCAGATGATGGCCCTCCTCTGATTGTGACAGAGAGATGGGAAGACCACTGCAGCTCCTGATAAGGATACTTTGCACACGCACCCACACACACAAACACACTGGGGTGATACAAGGATTCAAGGGCATCAGAAAGCAACAGGGCTGTAGCTACTGTTTACTGCTACTGTTCACACTGTAGGGTCAGTGCTTTTTAAAGGGGAAATCCGCAGTTGAAATAATAACAAACAGCCCCACCGTTATTGTTTCGGTAAAAAGCTGAGGGATGGTGCTGGAGAATTGTAACCACTCTCAAATTCATAGGCAAAGCTATGGCTGCAAGGATATCAAAATTATAGTTTTAACCAAGTTGAGGTCATACAGTATTTGTTTACATTTATTTTGTTTACAAACATTGGAGTAAAACAAGCGTATATTTGGGTTTCTGATGGGGTACGATAGTTGAACTAGGAGGCATTTATAAGTTATATTTGTCAAGAATCAATGGGTACATATCGGGTCGTTCCATTTGATTTCAATCACTTTTTGACCGCAACCCTTTTGATTTGAACTAAACTTTCCATACATATTTTCCCATGGTAGAGGTGGTCAGACTGACTTTTTGGACCTGAACGCCAAAACATTCAAGATATAAATGTGCTCATAGTTGACCCCTTTTGCCATACCATGACACATCAATGTCTCCATCACTGGAAAAGATAAACAGTTGAGGTTGATATAATATATCAGTTGTTTTAAATGACACTGTCAATATTCCATAGGAAACCTATTGAAATCAGAGAAATATAGATAAAACAATAGACATTACACCATTTAAGTTGACATTCGTCGGTGGGTGAACTGCCGGCCATTTTTGTGGTAGTAATTGGAAGTTAAAATTTCAATCCAATTTCAATGGTGTACCATCTAAACTGCAGTGGTCAGAAGGGATAGGTCCATTCTATGAATGCTATTGATATGATTGAAATGACACCCACCCTATATTCAAGAGTATGCTGTGTCTCAACAAATGGCGGGCACAACACATACATCTCAGATGATGTAAATTAGAGTTAAACCTATAATATGTGCCTCAATATTGATAATTGACGTTAAAGGTCAAAAATAAAAAATGTATATTTTCCAGTGATGAAGACATGGATGTCTCGTGGTATGGTGGGGTGTGCAAAATGGGTCAACTATGAGCTCCTCTTTCCCCTGAATGTTTTAGCATTCAGGTCCAAAACGTGGTCAAAAAGTGATTAAAATCAACTGGAACGACCTTATCCACTGAATGCCTCAAATCTCAGAAAATGCTCCTTACTGAATCAATACCTGGATTCCATGGTGAAAAGTAAGACATCACTGTAAGATACACGAAAACAAAATCCTTCTACATCGTTATCATTAACAATGAACTGTTCCTAATGCTATAATTGGGTGAAAATGTTAAAAACCAAAACAGAGGGAGAGTTGTTGTCCATTCATGACAGACTGGCCAACTGGAGAGAGGAGCAGGAAAAGTGTGTGTGTGTGGATGCATACTTGCGCCTCGCTATGTGTGTGTGTGTGTGTGCATGCATACTTGCGCCTGTCTATGTGTGTGCTGTGCCCGGGGAATGTTGGCTGCGGTCCAGGCGGTTCACTAATTGAGTCTGGTCATGGAGTGCACAGGATTCCTATTCCCTATATAGTGTACTACTTTTGACCACAGTTCTGAGACAAAACAGCAAATGGACAATGGAGCTTTGGATGGGAGCATAAGTGCAGTAGCTAACTGTGTCGTGCACGTATGGTAAGCATGGAACGCACAATCAGTTTGAATGCTTTGCTTTCCCCTTATAAGGGATGTTCTGCTTTCTCACCAGATCTCTGGGAGCGTAACATGAGGTGTGTGAGAACCTCCAGAATGACCACAGGAGATGTTACTCATCACATAAATGTACATAATGTCACAACATACAGACACACAGACACTCTCTAACTCACCCACACACCATTTCCTGAATGCAGAGCATACCAGATTAATATGTGATAAAACATCAAAACATGCCACAGCGGCATCATTTCTCTTCTGGTGTGTGTCTGTGTATGTGTTTTTGCTTTTACTGTCCTTGTGGGGACCAGAAGTCCTCACAAGGATAGTAAAACAAGGTTAATTCGGACAAGTGGGTACATTTTGCCAGTCCCAACAAGGAAAAAGGCTATTTTAGGCTCAGGGGTTAGGTTTAAAATTAGGGTTAGGAAAATAGGATCAATTGTTTGGTCCCCACAAGGACAGTAAAACAAACGTACATACGTGCGTGTGTGGATCTCAGAAGGGTATCTGGCAGGCCAGGGTTAGAGAAGTACCTCATCTATGCCAGTAGACAGAGAGGTCGTTTAGTATCACTACTCCTCCAACAGATGTCTTGCTCACTCATGTGCACACACACAGCCCGGTGCACATACAATATGCCGTGCAAACTTCTTACAGCTTCATCGGGCTGTGGGTTTACATTTATGTCATCGTTTACAATCACCGCAGGGTACACCCACCCACACCCACACACACACACACACACACACACACACACACACACACACACACACACACACACACACACACACACACACACACACACACACACACACACACACACACACACTTCCTGTCCACCTGCTGTGATAGATGAATGGTGTAGTAATGAAAACTGCCTCCCCTTGCTCTCGCCCGTTCCTCCCCATGGAGTCCAGACTCATTTGGCACCCCGAGATATGGTCAACAGCAGAATCACATTTGCATTTAAAACCAGTACATCTCACAGCACCACAGATTGAGTGAAATGTCCATTTGCATTTTGAGTGCCTGAAAATCAAAAGCCTAAAATGTCAATCAAAGATGGTGATGAAGGGAGTGGAGAAAAACAGAGAAACAAATATGTGGCTTAGTATACTGTAATTTGTCCTCTGGTGCCTGTTGCTATTACAGTAGTATGTCTACAGTGAAAGTTATAGCTCTGACTACAGTAGTTCAAAGTCTGGAAGTTCAGAAATATGAAAAAGGTCATGGAAACATTCACAACACTTGGATCTTGAACTCTATTGCACAGGCAGTAAATCATTTAGGTGTTGACATGACATGTTCTATTATCAATACATACCTGTGTTGCTCTTACCCTCGTGACCTAAAACAACTCAAGCCGTAACAATTACTATTGGGACGAACAATGCTAAACCTGACCTTAGATCAGTGTTGTGTCAATCTGATGCCTTTCATCAGAGATACTGGATATAATGACGAGATGCTTGTGTCTCTGACCTAACAATGGGAATTGTTGTCCACAGAGCAGAACGGCAGCCTGTCAATCTCCTGCTTATTCCTCTCTTTGGATTGATGGATACAACACACTTACAGTGCATTCGGAAAGTACTCAGATCCCTTGACTTTTCCACATTTTGTTACTTACAGCCGTATTCTAAAATAGATTAAATCGTTTTTTCCCTCATCAATCTTAATGGCAAAGCAAAAACAGTTTTTGATACATTTTTGCAAAAAAAATAAGAAACAAAAAGGGAAATATCTAATTTCCATAAGTATTCAGATCCTTTACTCAGTACTTTGCTGAAGCAGCTTTGGCAGCAATTACAGCCTAGAGTCTTTGGGTATGATGCTACAAGCTTGGCACAACCTGCATTTGGGGAGTTTCTCCCATTCATTCTTCTCTGCAGATCCTCTCAAGCTCTGTCAGGTTGAATGGGGAGCATAGTTGCACAGCTATTTTCAGGTCTCTCCAGAGCCAAACTGAGCAATCGGGGGAGAAGGGCCTTGGTCAGGGAGTTGACCAAGAACCTGATGGTCAATAACAGAGCTCTAGTGTTCCTCTGTGGCGATGGGAGAACCTTCCAGAAGGACAACTCTCTGTGCAGCACTCCATCAATTAGGCCTTTATGGTAGAGTGACCAGACGGAAGCCACTCCTTAGTAAAAGGCACATGACAGCGCGCTTGGAGTTTGCCAAAAGGAACCTAAAGGACTATCAGACCATGAGAAACAAGATTCTCTAGTCTGATTAAACTGAAATTGAACTATTTGGCCTGAATGCCAAGCGTCACATCTGGAGGAAACTTGGCACCATCCCTACAGTAAAGCATGGTGGTGGCAGCATCATGCTGTGGGGATGTTTTTCAGCGGCGGGGACTGGGAGACTAGTCAGGATTGATGTAAACATGAACGGAGCAAAGTACAGAGAGATCCTTGATGAAAATCTGCTCCAGAGCGCTCAGGACCTCAGACTGTGCCAAAGGTTCACCTTCCAACAGGACAACGACCCTAAGCACACAGCCAAGACAACGCAGGAGTGACTTCGGGACAAGTCAGAGTCCGGACTTAACTAAATCTAACATCTCTGGAGAGACCTGAATATAACTGTGCAGCAACGCTCCCAATTCAACCAGACAGAGCTTGAGAGGATCTGCAGAGAAGAATGGGAGAAACTCCCCAAATAAGTGTGCCAAGCTTGTAGCATCAAACCCATAACCTGTTTCTGCTTAGTTATTATGGGTTATTGTGTGATAAGGGGAAAAAACATTTAATCAATTTTTAATAAGGCTGTAACTTAACAAAATGTGGAAAAGGTCAAGGGGTCTGAATACTTTCCCGAATGCACTGTATACAGCAACACCTCCACCATAAGCATTGCTGTCTCTTCTATAGATGTTATATCCTTGTATTGCTACTGGTATCAATTCGTCATCATTTTTTTAAAATAAATACAAATAAAAGCCTGGACTCGAACCCAGAATCTCTAGTAAATCAAATCAAATCAAATTTATTTGTCACATACACATGGTTAGCAGATGTTAATGCGAGTGTAGCGAAATGCTTGTGCTTCTAGTTCCGACAATGCAGTAATAACGAACAAGTGATCTAACTAACAATTCCAAAAAAAAACTACTGTCTTATACACAGTGTAAGGGGATAAAGAATATGTACATAAGGATATATGAATGAGTGATGGTACAGAGCAGCATAGGCAAGATACAGTAGATGATATCGAGTACAGTATATACATATGAGATGAGTATGTAAACCAAGTGGCATAGTTAAAGTGGCTAGTGATACATGTATTACATAAGGATGCAGTCGATGATATAGAGTACAGTATCTACGTATGCATATGAGATGAATAATGTAGGGTAAGTAACATTATATAAGGTAGCATTGTTTAAAGTGGCTAGTGATATATTTACATCATTTCCCATCAATTCCCATGATTAAAGTGGCTGGAGTAGAGTCAGTGGCATTGACAGTGTGTTGGCAGTAGCCACTCAATGTTAGTGGTGGCTGTTTAACAGTCTGATGGCCTTGAGATAGAAGCTGTTTTTCAGTCTCTCGGTCCCAGCTTTGATGCACCTGTACTGACCTCGCCTTCTGGATGACAGCGGGGTGAACAGGCAGTGGCTCGGGTGGTTGATGTCCTTGATGATCTTTATGGCCTTCCTGTAGCATCGGGTGGTGTAGGTGTCCTGGAGGGCAGGTAGTTTGCCCCCGGTGATGCGTTGTGCAGACCTCACTACCCTCTGGAGAGCCTTACGGTTGAGGGCGGTGCAGTTGCCATACCAGGCGGTGATACAGCCCGCCAGGATGCTCTCGATTGTGCATCTGTAGAAGTTTGTGAGTGCTTTTGGTGACAAGCCGAATTTCTTCAGCCTCCTGAGGTTGAAGAGGCGCTGCTGCGCCTTCCTCACGATGCTGTCTGTGTGAGTGGACCAATTCAGTTTGTCTGTGATGTGTATGCCGAGGAACTTAAAACTTGCTACCCTCTCCACTACTGTTCCATCGATGTGGATGGGGGGGTGTTCCCTCTGCTGTTTCCTGAAGTCCACAATCATCTCCTTAGTTTTGTTGACGTTGAGTGTGAGGTTATTTTCCTGACACCACACTCCGAGGGCCCTCACCTCCTCCCTGTAGGCCGTCTCGTAGTTGTCGGTGATCAGGCCTACCACTGTTGTGTCGTCTGCAAACTTAATGATGGTGTTGGAGTCGTGCCTGGCCATGCAGTTGTGGGTGAACATGGAGTACAGGAGGAGACTGAGCATGCACCCCTGGGGGGCTCCTGTGTTGAGGATCAGCGTGGCAAATGTGTTGCTATCTACCCTCACCACCTGCGGGCTGCCCGTCAGGAAGTCCAGGATCCAGTAGCAGAGGGAGGTGTTTAGTCCCAGGATGCTTAGCTTAGTGATGAGCTTTGAGGGTACTATGGTGTTGAACGCTGAGCTTTAGTCAATGAATAGCATTCTCACATAGGTGTTCCTTTCGTCCAGGTGGGAAAGGGTAGTGTGGAGTGCAATAGAGATTGGATCATCCGTGGATCTGTTTGGGCGGTATGCAAATTGGAGTGGGTCTAGAGTTTCATGGATAATGGTGTTGATGTGAGCCATTACCAGCCTTTCAAAGCACTTCATGGCTACGGACGTGAGTGCTACGGGTCTGTAGTTATTTAGGCATTTAGGTCTGCTTGAAACATGTTGGTATTACAGACTCAATCAGGGACATGTTGAAATTGTCAGTGAAGACACCTGCCAGTTGGTCAGCACATGCCCGGAGCACACGTCCTGGTAATCCATCTGGCCCCGCAGACTTGTGTATGTTGACCTGTTTGAAGGTCTTACTCACGTCGGCTACGGAGAGCGTGATCACACAGTCGTCCGGAACAGCTGATGCTCTCATGCATGCCTCAGTGTTGCTTGACTCGAAGCGAGCATAAAAGTGATTATCTTGTCTGGTAGGCTCGTGTCACTGGGCAGCTCGCGGCTGTGCTTCCCTTTGTAGTCTGTAATAGTTTGCAAGCCCTGCCACATAAGACCAGCGTCGGAGCCGGTGTAGTATGATTCAATCTTAGCCATGTATTGACGCTTTGCCTGTTTGATTGTTCGTCGCAGGGCATAGCAGGATTTCTTGTAAGCTTCCGGGTTAGAGTCCCGCACCTTGAAAGCAGCAGCTCTACCATTTAGCTCAGTGCGACTGTTGCCTGTAATCCATGGCTTCAGGTTGGGGTATGTATGTACAGTCACTGTGGGGACGATGTCCTCGATGCACTTATTGATAAAGCCAGTGACTGATGTGGTGTACTCCTCAATGCATTCGGAAGCGTCCCGGAACATGTTCCAGTCTGTGATAGCAAAACAGTCCTGTAGTTTAGCATCTGCTTCATCTGACCACTTTTATTGACCGAGTCACTGGTGCTTCCTGCTTAATTTTTTTTCTTGTAAGCAGGAATCAGGAGGATAGAGTTGTGGTCGGATTTACCAAATGGAAGGCGAGGGAGAGCTTTGTACGCGTCTCTGTGTGTGGAGTACAAGTGATCCAGAATTTTTTTCTGGTTGCACATTTAACATGTTTATGGAAATTTGGTAGAACCGATTTGTGCCCCTGCATTGAGGTCTCCGGCCACTAGGAGCGTCGCCTCTGGGCCTCTGAGTGAGTGGTTTCCTGTTTGCTTATTTCCTTATACAGCTGACTGATTTTAGTGCCAGCATCTGTCTGTGGTGGTAAATAAACAGCCAAGAAAAGGATAGGTGAAAACTCTCTATGCATGTAGTGGCCTGCAATTTATCACAATATACTCTACTTCAGGTGAGAAAAATCTAGAGACTTCCTTTTCGTGCACCAGCTGTTGTTTACAAATATGCACAGACCGCTCCCGCTCATCTTACCGGAGTGTGCTGTTCTATCCTGCCGGTGCAGCGTATATCCCGCTAGCTGAATATCCATGTCGTCATTCAGACACGATTCTGTGAAACATAGGATATTACAGTTTTTATGTCCCGTTGGTAGGATATTCATGATCGTACCTCGTCTAATTTATTGTCCAATGATTGCACGTTGGCAAGTAATATTGACGGTAACGGCAGCTTTCCCACTCGCCTCCTGCGGGTCCTCATGAGGCATCCCGCTCTGTGTCCTCTATTCCTGCGTCTCCTCTTGCAAATAACGGGGATGTTGGCCCTGTCGGGTGTTTGGAGAATGTCCTGTGCTTCCTGCTTGTTGAAGAAAAAATATTTGTCTAATCCGAGGTGAGTGATCGCTGTCCCGATAACCAGAAGCTCTTTTTTTAAAAGAGTTGCAGAAACATTATGTACAAAATAAGTTACAAATAACGCGAAAAACCCCCACATAATAGCACAATTGGTTGGGCGCCCGTAAAACTGCTGGCATTTCTTCCGGAGCCATTGGTTCCCTCTCCTCTCCACTAATCTGAAAACACCAATTAGGTGAAATCGGAATAGTGGATGCCAACTATACATTTGCAGAGCCAAGCAGACAAAGCCAGTTAAGACTATTGAGATGCACCCCTAGTATTCGTTACATAACCATGTTCATGTAATTTGGTGTTAGCCTTATGTCAACCGTAATGAGCAAAGATTAGAGAGAGGTTCAATCATGGACAGATTCAGGGAACAGTCAATGCTTTCAGGTAAACTGGAAGTTAGGAACCAAGACAACAAGCTATTTCCATGAAGGATTAAGACAATCAATATTTTGTTCAGACATGACTCAGTTTCACAGCCTGAAAATCATTTTCGGTTGAACTAGATTCCTCTCCACTCCCATCTCCAGAAGAAGAAGATATAAGGCAGAAAATAGCCTGGATGTTCTTCCTGCGACTAAATGGCACCCTATTCCCCAATTAGTGCACTACTTTTACCTGGGCCGATATCGTTCTGGTCAAAAGTAGTGGATTATGTAGGGAATAGGGTGCTATATAAAACAAAGCCTTAGTCCTTTAAGGCTAACGGCTAGGACGGTAAAGAGTGATATATCAAGTCAACTCTGTCATAGGATGTATCATTAGATGTGAAAGAGCACAGTGCCTAGTAGTCTTGGTAATCATAGAAGTACTGAAAAGCAGAAGAAAAACCCGGAGAGTGAGTGGAGAGTGCAAATTGAGACTGAAGATAAATCAGAGTTTTAGCTTTTTAGAGTGACACCAGCAATATTCGTCCTGAAGACTCCATAACCATGTCATCATTATTATCATCTGAAGCTGTGGAAGCTGAAGCTGTGGAAGCTGAAGCTGTGGAAGCCATCACCCAAGAATCTGCCAGATCACATTGAATTAGTTTTAGTTTTTTTAAGTGACTCTGAGAATCTGTGTGTAATGAAAAGCTCTATATAAAATCCATCTATTATTATTATTATATTACTACATAGATTTCCATAGTACATCATATATAGTTGTTGATGATTAACATGCATACAGCTTCAGCCCCCTTGATCTTACATAACACATAATATTTCAACACATACTGTATATGTATTTAGTATACTGTTATCCAATCCACTGCATTAGCAGTAACGAGATTACCCAACCAGAGAATGAAGGGAGAGAGAGTTTTGTGAAGGCTTACCCTGGCATGACATTTTGATAGCCGTGTAAATCTCTCTCGAACAAGGTGACTTTTATCAATATATTCGCCTGTATTTACCCCCAATAAATGAAATGCTAATTAGCTACTAATGTGGCTATCATAAAGAACTACAAATGTCATGATGATCTGGTTGAGACTGCTGAATCGAAGCAAAGGTAAGAATCTCTGGATTAACTATCTAATGTTGGCTAAATGTAGTAATTAATTAATTGGCTACATTTCTATAAATTGACAATTCTGAACTGTTTTGGACAAGTTTAAAATGTACATAATATCCGTTAGCAAAGGTGTCAGCTACAGATGACACCTTTGAGGAGCTTGTAGGGATTTGTCGTCTTGCATGATGTCTACTTTAATGCTAATTACCATTTTCGAATCTGAGAGTAAATAGAGCCAATTATATATTGATAAAAGTCACCTTGTCTGAGAGAGATTTACATGGTTATCAAAACGTCACACCAGGGTAAAACTACACAAAACACAGCCCTTATTTGAACTGTTTCTAAAATCCCCTGTGGGAAAAATGAATGGTGGAAAAAAACTATTAGAATAATTTCCCTGTTTGACCGCAAGGTTTTATGGGTATCATGACTCCTCCACTGTGGGGCCAGTAGTACAGCAGAACATGCTATTACAGTCCACAGCAGATGGTAAAAGGAAAGTTCACAGATTGGAAAGTATGAGTGGCAATGAATCCAATGATGTCGAGCCACGGTATGCAGTGCTTACCCTGTGACAATCTAATATTTAAAAAGCTGTTATGAAAAGCCCCCCCCCCCCAAATATATATATATATTTTTAAGTAATTCTTTTTGTTCTACAGTAATGGTTTTTCTCAACGATTCTGCTGTGGACTGTAATAGCATGGTCCGCTGTACTACTGTCCCAGTAGTGACATAAAGACTTAGTCTGCTCTGCTGTGCTGGCCCAATGTCCCCACTGATAGTGCTGATGTGGAGATGGGCCAACCATAGAAATATATTCTACATTATATTTCTATGAGGCCAACACTGTACAGTTTATGAAAACATTCAGAGACGTTTTTCCGCACTTGTAGCAAACCAAACTGTAGAGATGTGTGCTTAAGTAGAGGCACTTTGTCCACATTGTTTTGGAAAGGCTGTGTAAAACGAACCCATATCAAAGTTGAACTGATCTAATAGTTTTTTCCACCATTCATTTTTCCCATAGTGGATTTTAAAAACAAAAAATACAAATGCTAAAACTACCTCAAAACCCCAGGAATAGCGATTTCATATTTTACACATGTGTATTGCCTAAACATGTTGTGTGGGTATTTCCTGCCAATGTCTGGGGTAAGCTGTGCATACTTGGATGTCTACATAATTTGTCCCTCGCATCCCTTAAACTGAACAAAGCTAGCTAACAAAAACAGCCTGACAAATGGACACTACTATGCTGCACCTCAAACAATTTTAGTTGGAATAATCATGAAACACACCATTTGGAGGGTTCGAAGAGTGCAATGTCAACTATAATGAAACTTAAGACCAGATGGAGGAAGCATACAGCATACAAGATGTGACTTCATTCATGACACTCAGGGCGCCTGAGCCCGAGTGGGCTCGCTGCATCATATCCGGCCGTGATTGGGAGTCCCATAGGGCATCGCACAATTGGCCCAAAATTATCCGGGTTTGGCCAGGGTAGGCTGTCATTGTAAATTAACGTCATTGTTCTTAACTGACTTGCCTGGTTAAATAAAAAAATGGCAGGCACCATCAAGCAGTCAGGCAGGCGAAGAGTGATTACTGTCGAAAAGTCATTAATAATTTTGACCCAGACCTTTACATATCTTGGACATTTAATTTTGCTTTGTGGCAGTAGTGGGAATGGGGCTTCTCCGCCACTCAATGCATGTCCGAGCTTTGGCTTCTACAAGATGGAATGCGACTAACTACACTACAACCATTCTAGCTACATGCATGGCTGTGTAGGGCGTGTGCATGCAGAATAAAACAAATGGATGTGGGGTTCTGCTTTGACTTCAACTACGCGGTCACCAAAAGGAAGGACAGAATAATAGACTAAATTAAAGTAAAGGTATGCCTAAATGCATTTTCCTTTGCAATTTGCAGGTTAGGCTACTGTAGAATCATGAGACTAGACATCCCTTTGAATGCACTTGATTTATCAAGCAATAATTATTTTGGATGAGACATGTTTTGAACTGCATTTTCAGTAATTTCGATTGTTAATATGGAATGTTGTTAGGACCATTTATATATGGTTCTAACAACATTCCATATCAACAAAATACACATGTATACAGTCGTGACCAAAACTTTTGAGAATGACACAAATATTAATTTTCACAAAGTCTGCTGCCTCAGTTTGTATGATGGCAATTTGCATATACTCCAGAATGTTATGAAGAGTTATCAGATGAATTGCAATGAATTGCAAAGTCCCTCTTTGCCATGCAAATGAACTGAATCCCCCAAAAACATTGCATTTCAGCCCTGCCACAAACGGACCTGCTGACATCATGTCAGTGATTCTCTCGTTAACACAGGTGTGAGTGTTGACGAGGACAAGGCTGGAGATTACTCTGTCATGCTGATTGAGTTCGAATAACAGACTGGGAGCTTCAAAAGGAGGGTGGTGCTTGGAATCATTGTTCTTCCTCTGTCAACCATGGTTACCTGCAAGGAAACACGTGCCGTCAACATTGCTTTGCACAAAAAGATTGCACATAAATCAACCATTTATCGGATCATCAGGAATTTCAAGGAGAGCGGTTCAATTGTTGTGAAGAAGGCTTCAGGGAGCCCAAGAAAGTCCAGCAAGCTCCAGGACCGTCTCCTAAAGTTGATTCAGCTGTGGGACCGGGGCACCAGTACAGGGCTTGCTCAGGAATGGCAGCAGGCAGGTGTGAGTGCATCTGCACGCACAGTGAGGCAAAGACTTTTGGAGGATGGCCTGGTGTCAAGAAGGGCAGCAAAGAAGCCACTCCTCTCCAGGAAAAACATCAGGGAAAGACTGATGTTCTGCAAAAGGTACAGGGATTGGACTGCTGAGGACTGGGGTAAAGTCATTTTCTCTGATGAATCCCCTTTCCGATTGTTTGGGTCACCTGGAAAAAAAGCTTGTCCGGAGAAGACATGGTGAGCGCTACCATCAGTCCTGTGTCATGCCAACAGTAAAGCATCCTGAGACCATTAATGTGTGGGGTTGCTTCTCAGCTAGGAGAATGGGCTCACTCACAATTATGCCTAAGAACACAGCCATGAATAAAGAATGGTACCAACACATCCTCCGAGAGCAACTTCTGCCAACCATCCAGGAACAGTTTGGTGACGAACAATGCCTTTTCCAGCATGATGGAGCACTTTGACAATAAGGCAAAAGTGATAACTAAGTGGCTTGGGGAACAAATCATCAATATTTTGGGTCCACGGCCAGGAAACTCCCCAGACCTTAATCCCATTGAGAACGTGTGGTCAATTCTCAAGAGGCGGGTGGACTTTCAAAAACCCACAAATTCTGACAAACTCCAAGCATTGATTATGCAAGAATGGGCTCCCATCAGTCAGGATGTGGCCCAGAAGTTAATTGACAGCATGCCAGGGTGGATTGCAGAGTCCCTTGAAAAAGAAGGGTCAACAATGCAAATATTGACTCTTTGCATGAACTTCATGTAATTGTCAATAAAAGCCTTTGACACAGCCTTTATGAAATGCTTGTAATTATACAATTTTCTCCATAGTAACTGACAAAAATATCTAAAGACACTGAAGCAGCAAACTTTGTGGAAATTCATATTTGTGTCATTCTAAAAAACTTTTGGCCACAACTGTACACACATACAGTGGGGCAAAAAAGTATTTAGTCAGCCAAATGTGCAAGTTCTTATTTTCCACCATAATTTGCAAATAAATTCATTAAAAATCCTACAATGTGATTTTCTGGATTTCTTTTCCTCATTTTGTCTGTCATAGTTGAAGCGTACCTATGATGAAAATTACAGGCCTCTCTCATCTTTTTAAGTGGTAGAACTTGCACAATTGGTGGCTGACTATACACTTGTTTGCCCCACTGTATACCCACACAGTACCAATCAAAGGTTTGGACACACCTACTCATTCATGGGTTTTTCTATTTTTTTCTTATTTTTTCTACATTGTAGAATAATAGTGAAGACATCAAAACTACGAAATAACATATGGAATTATGTAGTAACCAAAAAAAGTGTTAAACAAATCAAATTATATTTCATATTGGAGATTCTTCAAAGTAGCCACCCTTTTCCTTGATGACAGTTTTGCACACTTTGGTTGTTGGAGCTATCTATTGTATGATGAACTTGGGCTTCATCAATTTAATTTGTGAGTAAATCTGGCTTTGATAATAGCCAGTGCTTACCCAGCCACCGAACTCACCGCACGTCACTGCATGAATCCATAGGGAGGGATTAGAGAAATGAATCTTTCACCGGACAGACAGACTGAGAACAGGAGGAAAAGGAGTCGAAGACCTTGAGGAAGAGGGAGGTTGAATGCAGGGCATTCACAGGGTAAGAAATAAAGGAGAGTGTTTGTGAAACAGAGAGCTGATCTCATCAGATATAGTATAAGGGGGATAAACAGGTCAAATTAAGGTCAATTAAAAAAGAGAAACAGAAAGAGAGAGGAAGCGAGAAAAAGATAAATAGGGGGGAGAGAGGGGAGCTCAGATAGACAGCCATTAATCTGAGTGAATTACCCGGGGTGTGTAAATTCTAAAACACAAATCAACATGGCATTTGTCACAAAGGATTAAGCAGAACCCTGACACAGACAGGCCATGGCCTACGGTGGCCTAGCGGACTAGGCCGCTGCCTCCGTTGAACATTTACCGCTGCAGCTTGGGTTCGAATGCGGCCCGCTGCTACAATACACTGACAAAAGTATGAGGATACCTGTCCGTCGAACATCTCATTCCAAAATCATGGGCATTAATATGGAGTTGGTTCCCCCTTTGTTCCAATTCAACCCAAAGGTGTTAGATGTGGTTGAGGTCAGGGCTCTGTGTAGGCCAGTCATGTTCTTCCACACTAATCTCCACAAACACTTTCTGTATGGACCTTGCTATGTGCACAGGGACATTTCCTGTTTCAGCATGACAAGGGCCTTTCCCAAGCTGTTGCCACATAGTTGGTAGCACATCATCATCTAGAATGTAATTGTATGCTGTAGCATTAAGATTTCCCTTCACTGGAACTAAGGGGTCTGGCCTGAACCATAAAAACAGCCTCAAACCCTTATTCCTCCTCCACCAAACTTTACAGTTGGCACATTGCATCCGGGCAGGTAGTGTTCTCCTAGCATCCGCCAAACCTGCCATGGTTACTCCTAGACATTTCCACTTCACAATAACAGCACTTACAGTTGACCAGTCAGTTATAGCGGGGCATACATTTGAAGAACTGAGTTGTTGGAAAGGTGGCATCCTATGACAGTGCCATATTTAAAGTCACTGAGCTCTTCATTAAGGCTATTCTACTGCCAATGTTTGTCTATGGAGACTGCATGGCGGTGAGCTTGATTTTATACAGCTGTCATCAAGTGTAGCTGAAATAGCCAAATCCACTAATTTGACGTGGTGTCCACATACCTTTGGCAATGTAGTGTATTTTATGACACTCTCCTCTATCTTTCACCTCCATCTCTCTCTATCAACTAAACATACAAAGACTTAAAAATATATATGAATAATTTCTCCCTAGACTCTTTCTCAAAACGCATAGTAGAAAATGGTTTGAAGGACAGACAGACAGATCATGGAACAGAACACAGAGCGAGAGAGAGAGAGATGCTAGGTCTGGTGCCCTTCCAGCACTACCACCTCCTCACTAGAGATAATGTAGTACAGAGCTATGACTGATCTACTTACTGCATCATGCTCCTGTTATATGGTTTTAAGCCTCTGCTTTGGAACGGGCTAAGCCAGATCTGTGTGGATTTTAAGGATTGTGGTATATGTGTGTGTGTGTGTGTTTGTGTATATATATATATGTTTCAAGTTTTATTTGTCACATAAACAAGTACAGTGAAATTCTGTGTGTGTGTGTGTGTATGTATGTATTTGTATGTATTAGGGATCCCCATTAGCTGTTGCCAAGGCAGCAGCTACTTTTCCTGGGGTCCAAACACTATGGCACTTACTTACATTACATATAAAACAAAAGATAACACTACATCATAACCCCTTATTATACCACTACATATCTACAATACAATATGTATAATACCACTATTCAACAATATTAGAATGTACGCGTGTGCAGAGTGTGTGAGCTACTGTGTGTGTGAGTATGTGTCTTTTCACAGTCCGCTATGTTCCATAAGGAGTAGTTTTATATCTTAAAAAAAATATATATATATTATCTGATTTTACTGCTTGCATGAGTTACTTGATGTGGAATTGAGTTCCATGTAGTCATGGCCCTGTGTAGTACTGTGCGTTTCCCGGAGTATGTTCTTGGCCTAGGGACTGTGAAGAGACCCCTTGTGGCATGTCTTGTGGGGTATGCATGGGTGTCTGAGCTATTTGCTAGACATTTGAACAGACAGCTCGGTGCCTTCAACATGTCAAGATCTCTCACAAAGACAAGTAGTGTTGCAGTCAATCTCTCCTCTACTTTGACCCAGGAGAGACTGACAGGCATGTCATTGATGTTAGCCCTCCGTGTACGTTTAAGGGCCAGCCGTGCTTCTCTGTGTTCTGGGACAACTGTAATGTCCCTCTTTGTGTGCGACAAACAAACCTAGGGACTTGTTTTGTTGATAGCGATGTCAAGAAAGTAGAACAGAGCTTTATTACGGACAGACCTCGTCCCATCTTAGCTACCGTTTCATCAATATGTTTTGACCATGACGGTATACAATCCAGGGTTACACCAAGCAGTTTAGTCTCCTAAACTTGCTACATTTCCAAATGATTCATAACTAGATTTAGTTAAGGGGTTTAGTAAAGGTTTGTCCCAAATACAATGCTTTTAGTTTGTGACATATTTAGAACCAGCTTATTACTTGCCACCCATTCTAAAACTGACTGCGGCTCTTTCTTAACCTGTAGTGACACCCCATCCCGTGAACGGGACCGTTGTCATCATCTGACACGAATTAGCATAATGCAACGGACATAAATCTTCCTAGAAAATATTCCTATTCATGAAAATCACAAGTGAAATATATTGGAACACAGCTTAGCCTTTTGTTAATCACCCTGTCATCTAAGATTTTCAAAATATGCTTTACAGCCAACGCTAGACAAGCATTTGTGTAAGTTTATCATAGCCTAGCATGGCATTATGCCTTGCTAGCAGCAGGCAACCTTGTCACGGAAATCAGAAAAGCAATCAAATTAAATCGTTTACCTTTGATGAACTTCGGATGTTTTCTCTCACGAGACTCCCAGGTAGACAGCCAAAGTTAATTTTTTCCAAAAATATTATTTTTGTAGGCGAAATAGCTCCGTTTGTTCTTCACGTTTGGCTGAGAAATCGCCCGAAATTGCGGTCACCACAACTCCGAAAAATATTCCTAATTTGCTCCATAATATCGACAGAAACATGGCAAACGTTGTTTAGAATCCATCGTCAAGATGTTTTTCTAATATCTATTCGATAATATATCTGTTGGGACAATTCGTTTTTCACTAGGACCGATTGGAATAATGACTACCTCTGTATTTTACGCGAAAATCTCTCTCGGAGCCACCATGTGACCACTTACGCAATGTGGCCGCCTATGGCTATTCTTCAACAGAAATGCTGTGTCACAATGCTGTAGACACCTTGGGGAATACGTAGAAAGCGTAAGCTCGTGGATGGTACATTCACAGCTGAATAGGGAGTCATTGGAACGCAGCGCTTTCGCCTGCAATATCAGTTCTGTTCTACTCACAGACAATATCTTTACAGTTTTGGAAACGTTAGAGTGTTTTCTATCCAAAGCTGTCAATTACAGTGCCTTGCGAAATTATTCGGCCCCCTTGAACTTTGCGACCTTTTGCCACATTTCAGGCTTCAAACATAAAGATATAAAACTGTATTTTTTTGTGAAGAATCAACAACAAGTGGGACACAATCATGAAGTGGAACGACATTTATTGGATATTTCAAACTTTTTTACAAATCAAAAACTGAAAAATTGGGCGTGCAAAATTATTCAGCCCCCTTAAGTTAATACTTTGTAGCGCCGCCTTTTGCTGCGATTACAGCTTTAAGTCGCTTGGGGTATGTCTCTATCAGTTTTGCACATCGAGAGACTGAATTTTTTTCCCATTCCTCCTTGCAAAACAGCTCGAGCTCAGTGAGGTTGGATGGAGAGCATTTGTGAACAGCAGTTTTCAGTTCTTTCCACAGATTCTCAATTGGATTCAGGTCTGGACTTTGACTTGGCCATTCTAACACCTGGATATGTTTATTTTTGAACCATTCCATTGTAGATTTTGCTTTATGTTTTGGATCATTGTCTTGTTGGAAGACACATCTCCGTCCCAGTCTCAGGTCTTTTGCAGACTCCATCAGGTTTTCTTCCAGAATGGTCCTGTATTTGGCTCCATCCATCTTCCCATCAATTTTAACCATCTTCCCTGTCCCTGCTGAAGAAAAGCAGGCCCAAACCATGATGCTGCCACCACCATGTTTGACAGTGGGGATGGTGTGTTCAGGGTGATGAGCTGTGTTGCTTTTATGCCAAACATAACGTTTTGCATTGTTGCCAAAAAGTTCAATTTTGGTTTCATCTGACCAGAGCACCTTCTTCCACATGTTTGGTGTGTCTCCCAGGTGGCTTGTGGCAAACTTTAAACGACACTTTTTATGGATATCTTTAAGAAATGGCTTTCTTCTTGCCACTCTTCCATAAAGGCCAGATTTGTGCAATATACGACTGATTGTTGTCCTATGGACAGAGTCTCCCACCTCAGCTGTAGATCTCTGCAGTTCATCCAGAGTGATCATGGGCCTCTTGGCTGCATCTCTGATCAGTCTTCTCCTTGTATGAGCTGAAAGTTTAGAGGGACGGCCAGATCTTGGTAGATTTGCAGTGGTCTGATACTCCTTCCATTTCAATATTATCGCTTGCACAGTGCTCCTTGGGATGTTTAAAGCTTGGGAAATCTTTTTGTATCCAAATCTGGCTTTAAACTTCTTCGTAACAGTATCTCGGACCTGCCTGGTGTGTTCCTTGTTCTTCATGATGCTCTCTGCGCGTTTAACGTACCTCTGAGACTATCACAGTGCAGGTGCATTTATACGGAGACTTGATTACACACAGGTGGATTGTATTTATCATCATTAGTCATTTAGGTCAACATTGGATCATTCAGAGATCCTCACTGAACTTCTGGAGAGAGTTTGCTGCACTGAAAGTAAAGGGGCTGAATAATTTTGCACGCCCAATTTTTCAGTTTTTGATATGTTAAAAAAGTTTGAAATATCCAATAAATGTCGTTCCACTTCATGATTGTGTCCCACTTGTTGTTGATTCTTCACAAAAAAATACAGTTTTATATCTTTATGTTTGAAGCCTGAAATGTGGCAAAAGGTCGCAAAGTTCAAGGGGGCCGAAAACTTTCGCAAGGCACTGTATATGCATATTCTAGCATCTTTTCCTGATAAAATATCCCATTTAAAACGGGAACATTTTTTTCCAAAAATGAAAATACTGCCCCCTAACACCATTAAGTGTTGCAGTGATTTCACAGTGACAGGTCATCAGTAAAGATCGAAAAAAGTAAAGGGCCTAGACAACTGCCCTGGGGAATGCCCAACTCTACCTGGATTATGTATTCCTGGATTATGTATAATTATCCTCTTGCAGCTCCCCCCTACTTTGTGCAATTTCCGCCTGATGACATACCCAAATCTAACAGCCTGTAGCTCAGGCACAGAACCAAGGATATGCATGTTCTTGGTACCATTTGAAAGAAAACACTCTGAAGTTTGTGTAAATGTGAATTGAATGTAAGAGAATAACACATAATAGATCTGGTTTAGATAAAACAATGACAAAAAAATATGTTTTTTATTTTTATATCATCATCTTTAAAACGAACAAGATAAAACAAACATTCTGATAGGATGATGGGGACAATTTCAGTGAAAAATATAAGGGCAACAGTACTTGTGCAAAGTTTCAGAATGATAACTTCCAAAATGAGTGTGCTACATGACATTTATCATGAAGTCACCCAGGTGTCCCAAACAAGTTGCCCAAATGTACCCAAGTGGTCAAATTGGTGAAGGTATACATTTTGAAACAAATAACTATATACAAAATGGTATTCTAACACACCCCCCCCCCAAAAAAATGGAGGGAAAAAAATATGAAAAAATATATATATTTATGAAAACATATATATATATATATATATATATATATACATTTACAAAATAACATGGGTAACTATTTACACACTTTCAATATTTGGAAGACCCTCAGTCCTCTATCAAATCAAATCTATTTATATAGCCCCAGCCTAAAACCCCAAACAGCAAGCAATACAGGTGTAGAAGCACGGTGGCTAGGAAAAACTCCCTAGAGAGGAAAAAACCTAGGAAGAAACCTAGAGAGGAACCAGGCTATGAGGGGTGGCCAGTCCTCTTCTGGCTGTGCCGGGTGGAGATCACAGTGGTTGTAGAGGGTGCAACAGGACAGCACCTCAAGAGTAAAAATGAACAGTTTAGGGTTCCATATCCGCAGGCAGAACAGATGAAACTGGAACAGCGGCAAGGCCAGGTGGACTGGGGACAGCAAGGAGTCATCATGCCAGGTAGTCCTGACGCATGGTCCTAGGGCTCAGGTCCTCGGAGAGAGAGAAAGAGAGAACTAGAGAGAGCATACTTAAATTCACACAGGACACCGGATAAGACTCCCATTCAGAGTCAGTGTCACTGTGAAAGAAAATGTTCAGTTTGAATAGTTTCACATATGAGCCCTGTATCAACAGGTATAATAAACATATATATATAGAGAGTTGAAGGTTGAATATATTATTATATTATTATTACCTGCTAGATCTACTGTCTCTTTTATATTATGACATTTCAGCTAGATCTACTGTCTCTATTATATTATGACAGACCAGCTAGATCTACTGTCTTTATTATATTACAACAGACCAGCTGTATCTACTGTCTCCATTTCACTTTGGCCAATGATGTGGTCCTGCCCTCTCCTCAACAGCCTCAAATAGGCTATTTCATGTGGGTTGGGGTGGGGCGGCAGACACACGCATCTAACATTTCATGACATTAAATGTTTATATATTGCTTCTAAAATAAATATAAAAATCACAAATAATATTTTATATTATTAATTTCAAACAAGGGCATTAGCATGATAAGAACTTACCAGTCCAAAACGATGTCCTCTCCCGTTCAAAAAATATTCCTCCACAATCGCTAAATGAAGCGTCCTACAACAATCTCTGTCTCACCTTCCCAATCAATGTATCCTAAAGTTGTGTGTACATCTGTATATCTAGACTTGACTTAGTCGCCATAATGATTGATATCTGCGCGTTCACCAAACAATGCAATGCGTAATGGGTTTCTCCTTCCGGTATGAAAATGCAATAGTGCATGACCCTCTTTACGCTGGAGCTTACTACATGGGTTGGTCTTGCAACACATAAATATGGCGTATTGCCGTTTAGCTCAGCTCATTGGCTATCTACCCAGCTAGATTTCAAGACGATCAGTGGTCATTGGGTTAAAAGACAGTCAATCAACAAAACAGCGGGCAAATCATTGGTGCACAACGATGTCATTGCTTGTTGTCTTCAAATCGGTTTCTTTCAGTCAATACGTCCTGCGAAATGGCCAATCAGGTTTGATTGTGTTACAAACAAAGCAGTTGATTTCAGTGAAACCAAACATGACTGGAGAAGTCACGTTCTGTGTGGGTGATTTACCTGGAATGTGTCGTCGAAAATGGAATGAGACGGAATTCACTACACAAGAGGTTCACAAAATGTTTCGTGTTAGGCTATAAAAACAGATTTTATCAAACAAAAGATAATTCATTGTGTAACAATGAGCATTGGAATTGCAAACAGATGAAGATCGTCAAAGGTAAATGATTTATTTTATTGCAGTTTGTGATTTTGTTGCGTCTGTGCTGGTTGAAATAGTTGTTTTTTATGGGGCTCTATGCTCAGATAATCGCATCGTATTCTTTCGCATTAAATCCTTTTTTGAATCTGACAATGCAGTTGGGTTAGCAAGATTCTAGGCTTTCGATACAGGTGAGACACCTGTATTTTCATGAATGTTTAATATGACTATTTATGTAGCGATCACCGTATGTTGTGGAATTTCAGCCCGCTAGCGGGTTCCGTGCGTAGAGAGGTTAAAGAACACCCTCTATGTTCCGTTAGCCTTTCTAGGGCAGGCGTTCCGCTAGCGGAACCCCTCGACAACATTCCGCTGAAAGGGCAGGGCACGATATTCAAAAATATTTTTAATGTAACTTTCACACATTAACAAGTCCAATACAGCAAATGAAAGATAAACTTCTTGTTAATCTACCCATTGTGTCCGATTTCAAAAATGCTTTACAGCGAAAGCACAACATATGATTATGTTAGGTCATAGCCAAGTCAAACAAACTGACATTTTTCCAGCCAAAGATAGGAGTCACAAAAAGCAGAAATATAGATCAAATTAATCACTAACCTTTGATGATCTTCATCAGATGACACTCATAGGACATCATGTTACACAATACATGTATGTTTTGTTCGATAATATGCATATTTATATCCAAAAATCTCAGTTTACATTGGCACGTTACGTGCAGTAATGTTTTGATTCCAAAACATCCGGTGATTTTGCAGAAATACTCATAATAAACATTGATAAAAGATACAAGTGTTATTCACATAATTAAAGATATACTTCTCCATAATGCAACTGCTGTGTCAGATTTTTTTTTTTACTTAACGGAAAAAGCATAATCTGAGAACGGCGCTCAGAGCCCAATCCAGCCAAAGAAATATCCGCCATGTTGGAGTCATCAGAAGTTAGAAATAACACTATAAATATTCACTTACCTTTGATGATCTTCATCAGAAGGCACTCCCAGGAATCCCAGTTCGACAATAAATGACTGATTTGTTCCATAAAGTTCCATAAAGTCCATAATTTATATCCAAATACCATTTGTTGTTAGCGTGTTCAGCCCAGTAATCCATCCTCATGAGGCACGAGCACTTTATCCAGACAAAAACTCGAAAAGTTCCGTTACAGGTCGTAGAAACAAGTCAAACGATGTATGGAATCAATCTTTAGGATGTTTGTAACATAAATCATCAATAAGGTTCCAACCGGAGAATTTCATTGTCTGAAGAAAAGCACTGGAACGAGAGCTAACTCTGTCGGGAGCGCGCGTCACGAGCCTGAGACACTCTACCAGCATGACTCATTCAGCTCCCATTCCCCCTCCTTTATAGAAGAAGCCTGAAACAAGTTTCTAAAGACGGTTGACATCTAGTGGAAGCCGTAGGAAGTGCAACTTGACTCCATAGACACTGTGTATTCGGTAGGCCAAGCTTTGAAAAACGACAAACTTCAGATTTCCCACTTCCTGGTTGGATTTTTCTCAGGTTTTCGCCTGCCATATGAGTTCTGTTATACTCACAGACATCATTCAAACAGTTTTAGAAACTTCAGAGTGTTTTCTATCCAATACTAATAATAATATGCATATATTAGCATCTGGGACAGAGTAGGAGGCAGTTCATTCTGGGCACGCTATTCATCTAAAAGTGAAAATGCTGCCCCCTATCCCAAAAAGGTTAGACAAGTAACTCTTGATGCACGATATAGCAGGGGATGTAAAGCCATAACACATATGTTTTTACAGCGGATTATAAGCAATGTCAAAAGCTGCCCCGAAGTCTAATAAAACAGCTCCCACAAGCTTCCTATTCTCAATTACTGTGAAATAGTATTGTATCTGGTCAAAAACAATTATTTAAAAAGGTTTATTAAGGGTTGGCTGATTGGTCAGTTGTTTGAGCCAGTAAAGGGTTTATTGCTATTCTTGGGTAGAGGAATGGTTTGTGTGTGTATCACTGAAAGTAATGTTTCGGGGTTAAAATTGGAGTGTATTATCACCTCCTCGAGCCTCTTTCTGCTAATTGCTCTTTCACCAAAGAAACAGAGGGGAAAGAGAGACATCGTTGGAAGATAAAAGGCCTAGTGAAGAGTTTCATTCCAAAACACTATATAAAAATCATGAAAGAGATTGTGTGTTTTTTTCATTAACTTATCATGGCATTGGGTTTTTCAATTACAGAGTCAGAGAAATAAGGAGTACCACTCAGTTTTCCACAGACAAATGTAGTAATTACATTTTTAATTAAAAAATTTGTAAAATGATACATTTGTGACATCAATAGAATGTTTTTACAGCTAAAATAATTAAATATAGTATGAGATCTGCATATAAACATTTACATTTAACATTTTAGCCATTTAGCAGATGCTCTTATCCAGAGCGACTTACAGAAAGTGCCTTAAGATATCTTAAGATAGCTAGGTGAGACAACCACATATCACAGTCAAATATACAGGATACAAACATTCCGTTCCAGCTAAACAATGGGTATATAGCGTTTTGCAAACATCTAAAATCTATGAATGAAATATAAATATTTTACACATGAAGGTACCCATAATAATTGCTGATGATAAATTACACCAAAAAAATAAAACAATTGTGGATATAGCATTTTGGAAATAAACTCTTCACTTGTTCTTTCAATGCTTAGTCCTGTAAATTAAGTGATGCATCTTAAAAACAAGAACTATGCACTGGGGACTTCAGTTAGAGGCCAGGTCCCAAATGGTATCCTATTCCCAATTTAGTGCACTACTTTTGACAAGAACCCTGGGCCCTCGTCCCCAGCCGTCTCAAGAGATAGTCAAGCATCAACAAGTTATCCACTGCTGGAAGTCAACCACACACACAGACAGACACACAGACAGACACACAGACACACACACACATTTTCAAGGCTGAAACAACTGAAGGCTAGGCAGCCTATTTGTGAAGTAATTCCCAGCATGGCCAAAGGCCCCAGTCAGTCAGAGCCCTCTGCTTCTCTGTTTCATATTCTTTCCTCCAAATGTACACTGAACAAAAATATAACATATATAAAATGTTGGTCCCATGTTTCATGAGGTGAAATAAAATATTCAAAAAATGTTCCATATACATTTGTTTACATCCCTGTGAGCATTTCTCCTTTGCCAAGATAATCCATCCACCTGACAGGTGTGGCATATCAAGACGCTGAATAAAGAGCATGATCATATCACAGGTGCACCTTTTGCTGGGGACAATAAAAGGCCACTAAAATGCAGGCTTTTCACACAACACAATGTCAAAGATGTCTCGAGTTGAGGGTTTGGGCAATGCTGAATGCAGGAATTTCCACCAGAGCTGTTGCCAGAGAATTTAATATTAGTTTCTATACCATAAGCCACCTCCAACGTCTTTTTAGAGATTTGGCAGTACGACCAACCGGCCTCACAACCGCAGACCAGTGGTGGAAAAAGTACCCAATTGTCATACTTGAGTTAAAGTAAAGATACCTTCATAGAAAATTAGTCAAGTAAAAGTCACCCAGTAAAATACTACTTCCGTAAAAGCCTAAAAGTACTTGGTTTTAAATATACTTGAGTATATTTAAAAAGTAAAAGTATAAATAATTTCAAATTCCTTTTATTAAAGGAAACTAGATGGCACTATTTTATTATTTAGCCAGGGGCACACTCCGGCATAAATTACAAAAGAAAGCATGTGTGTTTAGTAAGTCCGCCATATCAGAGGCAGTGGGGATGACCAGTGATGTTCTCTTGATAAGTCTGTGAATTGGAGAATTTTCCTGTCCTGCTAAGCATCCAAAATGTAATGAGTACTTTTGGGTGTCAGGGAAAATGTACAGAGTAAAAAGTACATTATTTTCTTTAGGAATGTAGTGAAGAAAAAGTAAAAGTTGTCAAAACTATAAATAGTAAAGTGTCATGACGTTGCCCTCTTTGGATACAGCAAGCCCCATCCCCCTCTCCCAGTCTCCTACACACAGGATGCTGTGGCCAGAGAGAGGTCATAAATTCCTGGAGGAGATGATCTCCTCATGGCCACAGTATAGAGACAGAGTGAATTTTCATAGAGAACAAAGGAATTTCTTCCACCTCACAGAACTTGAGGTCCGAACAACATTTATGTTCCGGAGAAGGTATAAAAGATCGGTGAAGATTCCAGCTACGAACTGGTCCGTTTGGTGCAATTTTGTGGGGCTCATGGGAGACGGTGCGGCGACATTACCATTAATATAATAGCCTCAGATATGAGGTTTACATCTAATTGTTGTATAAGATGAGTGAGTGAGGATGATACTGTTTGTAAAATTGTGTAATGTGATTTTGGACTTTTTAATGAAGGAAACTCCAATTCCCTAAATCAGAGGACTGCCCATGAGCCCAGTTAGGGTCGGGCATCCTGGGACAGGCCCTTCTCTGCAATTCCGAATAAAACCCCACCTTGAGAATTTCTCAACAGACCATGTTTCTCTCAATTACTAGAGGACAAAGATTGCAGACTAGCTTACCTCGATAACAAGAGGGCCAAGGTTTGAGAAGATTGCTGAATCTTTTCACCATCCCACGTGGTTAAACTCTTAGACTATCGATACCGACAGAATAAGAACAAGTCTTTGATATTAATTACTAGTCTGCAGCTAGGAATTCGGTATCATTGAACGCGAAGAACGACAACCGCCGAAACATCTATAACGAAATTAATGAATGTCACTCTGAACTATCCATTCTAACCACGCAGAGAGAGAGAGAGGACGAAAACTCTTCAACAGAAACAAACTTTTCAGCAGACATCCCGACGACACACTGATGGTAAATATATATATTGATTGCAATTGTTCCCGAATGAGTGAGCGTTCATGTGCAAAGGATTAGCATTTAAATTGTTATAATTATCAACTGTGTGTTGTCTTATCTCAGTCGACCACCACTTCCCTTTTTTACACGCAGCTGCCATGCCAGTCTAGCCCACTAGGGCACATTCCCCTATCATTTCTTGTAACCATATTTACTTTGTTTGTCTGTGCGTGCACTTCTGTGATTGTTTAGTTAGTTAATAAATAAATGATTTAAGACAATTGATGTATGGATGACTCATAGTGAAGACTGGGTTCGTGCAGATAACCAACAATTTACGACGCTTAGAATGAGACTAACGTGAGGTAAAATAAATAATTCATTAATTCAGAAGAGTATTGATCAGATATGAAAATGTCTGAAAAGTTATATTAGGAAAATTATAACTTTGTAATCTGAATATTTTCCTTGGTGCCCCGACTTCCTAGTTAATTACAGTTACATGAGTAATCAGTTTAATCTCGTAATACTAATTACAGAGAATATTTGATAAAAACTAAGTCTTCATTTAATGATTGTAAAGACACGACAAAAGTAATGTACAGATACCCAGATACCCATAAAAACTACTTTAGTATTTAAGGTATTTTTAAGTACTTTACAACACTGCTGCAGACCACTTGTATGGCGTAAAGTGAGCGAGCAGTTTGCTGATGTCAATTGTTGTGAACAGAGTCCCCCCAATGGTGGCGGTGGGTTATGGATTGTGCAGGCATAAGCTACGGACAATGAACACAATTGCATTTTATCGATGGTAATTTCAATGCACAGAGATACCGTGACGAGATCCTGAGACCCATTGTCGTGCCATTCATCCGCCGCTATCACCTCATGTTTCAGCATGATAATGCACGGCCCCATGTCGCAAGGATCTGTACACAATGCCTGGAAGCTGAACATGTTCCAGTTCTTCCATGGCCTGCATACTCACTAGACTTTTTTCATTGAGCACTTTTGGGATGCTCTGGATCGACGTGTACAAAAGCGTGTTCCTCAACCATTGCAGAGGAGTGGGACAACATTCTACAGGCCACAATCAACAGCCTGATCAACTCTATGCGAAGGAGCTGTGTCGCTCTGCATGAGGCCAATGGTGGTCACACCAGATACTGAATGGTTTTCTGATCCACACCCCTACCTTTGTTTTAAGCTATCTGTATTCCAAGTCATGTGAAATTCATAGATTAGGGCTTAATGAATTTATTTCAATTGACCGATTTCCTTATATGAACTGTAACTCAGTAAAATTTTTGATATTTTTGTATGTTGCATTTATATTTTTGTTCAGTATAATTATGGTTTGGAGTTCTCAAATTTCAAGTGGCACAGCAGCACACACACACCAACTGACCAAGGTCGTCACTTCATCAATCCACAACTTAATCTTGATTTCCCAAAAATGTTTGAGAACCACTAACAAACCTAAAGTGCCTTCAGAAAGTATTCATACCCCTTGAGTTTTCCACATTTTGTTGTGTTACAGCCTGAAATTTGTTTAAATTAAATTAAATTGATTAAATTGAGATTTTGTGTCACTGGCCTACAACACAATAACAAATACCCCATAATGTCAAAATGGATTTAAATTGTTATACATTTTTACAAATTAATCAAAAATGAAACGCTGAAATATCTTGAGTCATTAAGTATTCAACCCCTTTGTTATGGCAAGCCTAAATAAGTTCAGGAGTAAAAATGTAAGTAAGTTAGTAAGTTGCAGGTCTGCAATAATAGTGTTCAACATGATTTTTGAATGACGACCCCACACATAGAATTACATATAAGGTTAAGGTTTTCTAATACCTCGCAAAGAAGGGAACCTATTGGTAGATACGAAAAATAATAAAAGCAGGCCTTTAATATCAATTTGAGCATGGTGAAGTTAATAATTACCATTTGGATGGTGTACCAATACACCCAGTCACTACAAATATACAGGCATCTTTCCTAACTCAGTTGCCTGAGATGAAGGAAAGCTCTCAGGGATGTCACCATGAGGCCAATGGTGACATTAAAACAGTTACAGAGTTTAATGGCTGTGCTAAGAGAAAGCTGATGATGGATCAACAACATTGTAGTTACTCCACAATACTAACTTAAATGACAGAGTGAAAAGCAAGAAGCCTGTTCAGAATACAAATATTCCAAAACATGCAACTGTTTGCTCACTATAATATATCTACTGCTGTACATATAATTCTTAGTATATATTTTTGGTGTATATACCCATAGATTGCATTTGGATTATGGATACAGTTTATTTGGGTTGTTAATTGGATTCGTTCGGACATTTGTGATTTCTTGTTTTTGATTATTTGTGTACCTGACATTAGGAGCTAGTAACACAAGCATTTCGCTGCACCCGCTATGACATCTGTTAAACTGTACGCGACCAATTAACTTTGATTTGATGAGCTTCACTAGATAGTGCACTATGAACAGGGGCCGCACTTGACTTTATTACGTTTATTTTATCAGAGACAATGCACACAGTAAATCAACATTTCAGTAAAAGTCCCGGGCCGGCTAATTTTCTACACTATAGGGGTCGTTCCCCAAAATGAGTGCCTTTTGCGTCCCTTTGAAATTTTAAGTAGAAATTGTGCACCAATTCTCATCGACGGGGCTGTAGTGGAGCAGGTTGAGAACTTCAAGTTCCTTGGTGTCCACATCACCAACAAACTAGAATGGTCCAAACACACCAAGACAGTTGTGAAGAGGGCACGACAAAGCCTATTCCCCTTCAGGAAACTAAAAAGATTTGGCATGGGTCCTGAGATCCTCAAAAGTTTTGTCAAAGACCCCAGCCACTCCAGTCATAGACTGTTCACTCTACTACCGCATGGCAAGCGGTACCGGAGTGCCAAGTCTAGGACAAAAAGGCTTCTCAACAGTTTTTACCCCCAAGCCATAAGACTCCTGACAAATGGCTACCTGGACTATTTGCATTGCGTTTCACTGTTGTATTCAGCGCACGTGACAAATAAACTTTGATTTGACCAATATTGAATTTTAAAAGCCTTTTATATTCAATGAAGTACCGTTTAATAGTGCCGTTTAATATAGCAATTCAACGGCTCAAACACGAGACAGGGTCTACAGTTAATCACGGATTACAAAAAGAAAACCATCCCCGCCGTGGACATCAACGTCTTCCTCCCAGACAAATTAAACAACTTCTTTGCTCGCTTTGAGGACAATACAGTGCCACACACACAGCCCGCTACCAAAGCCTGTGGGCTCTCCTTCTCTGTGGCAAATATGAGTAAAACATTTAAACTGTTAACCCTTGCAAGGCTGCCGGCCCAGGCGGCATCCCTAGCCGCGTCATCAGAGCATGCGCAGACCAGCTGCAAAACATTTTATTTAACATCTTGAGATGGGAAAACGTGTTTTTTAAATTAAGTTTAACATGTCCAGCTCTTCATGAGAGAATGTTAAAATGAGGTGAAATCAAAACTTACACATCTCAAAAGGCACCGAATTGGTGGAATGACCTAAAGGGTGCTATTTCGGATTGAGCAAGTATGTCAAACAGCGGGACCGATTCATAACCATGTCAGCACAGGGAATACAGTGCTTATTGAAGGCGGCGACACTAACCCCTAGACCACCCAAACCACAAAGCTACAGTATATCACACCTGTTGTTTTTAAGTAAAAGTGTTTACTCTTGCTTCCTGGTGGTCACAAGGCATGTAAACTATAGAGGTAGAAAGAGGGCTCTAGATGGATATAATCTGTTTTAGCATGGACATTACCATTGAGGGTTTTTCACCATTTTCAAGTAGTCAACTGGGATGGGATTCCGATAGGTTGGGAGCGATCGGCCAATGATCATGGCTTTAAGCTATATCTCTGCCATCTTGTGGCCATAATAAATAAACGACAAACAAGATTCGGTTCAGGACTCCAGCACTAACCACCAATATTAGCGTTTAGACTTTTTTTAAACAAAAAATACAATACTTGCTTTATTAGTCCATTTGCATGGATATTCTTTATTCTTTGCTTTCACAGTACCCAACCTGACACAAAACCCACACATCACAGGCTGGGAGCAGCACATGCCCTGTTGCACAGCATCACGCTGGAGCACTTAGGAGAACACTTAGAGGTAAAGTGATTTGCTCAAGGCGGCAGGTAGTATACAGGGATACTGAAGCCAGTAACCCTCCAGCTGCCAGATCACTCCTTGCAGATTTTCCCACAGTCAGGGAGTTCAAACCGGCAACCCTCTTGTTACCGACGAACTCTCAATTCACTACTTTAAAATGGAGATAGCCGTTATGGTGCTGCCCATGGTGTCTGTGACGCCATAATGGCACAGATACAAAGATTAGTTATTTTTCTATCTCTATGATGTAAACATTGTTTTCCTGATAACTTTTCTCCACATTCCCTTCCTCTGCTCCAAGGCTTTATGGGTCATTTGCATTACATTTCCATAACCAGGCCCCTGGCTAGGGCAATCTCGAGAGGACAGAGTTGGGCAGAGGGAACATCATCACGAAGAATGTTTGGCACATCTGTTCACAGGGTTTGTAGGAATGTTTTTAATACACCTATGGAACTAATCAGAGTTACTTTTGTGTATATTTTGAGAGATAACTGCATTTGTTTGTTGTAAAGGTCATGCTATGGTCTCACCCCTGAAGATCTAATCCAAATACCACAAGGCAGAGGAGAAGACTATTGCCAGCACATGTTGCTTTACATGTCATCATGTTATCACATTAACTTCACATAAGATCACGTGAAAATGTGTTTTTGGAACACTTTGTGTTTTCACATGTGAAATGGATGTGTTTTGTTCCAGAAGACACTGACGGCCAATTGCAATGAAGTAGCTGAACTTCGTACGGAGCACTTTGTTAGCATTGGTTTTCTTAAAACTATACTAACGGGAGATTACATGCACCTGCATACTAAAATAAGTTTGATTGCAACGCAAAACTCACAAGAATAAACAAGTGTTCTTTATTCTTTAACTGATCTCACGATGATTCCAGACAGCTGCAACTTTCGTTGTCTATAGGTTCTCTATTGGTTCCCCAAATAAATAATAATCTATCAGAAAACATAAGGCTGATGAAGGTAAAATAATTCTTATTACAGTATAAGAATATAGTAAAATTATGCCTACACAGTATATTCATTTAAATGCTTCATCTTAAATGGCTTAATATGTGTCATTTGAAATAACTGTATTAGACTACAGTTTAATTAGCTAAAAATTTGATTGGCTTGATTTGGTTACACAGTTCAAATATGGACAGTGCAGGGACCTTTTTCCCCAGAATCTTGATAAGAAATTACCATACTTTTTAAGGCAAGTTCTAACTAATGGATTACATGAACTGGAAATGAAAAATGATGAAGGCTATACCAACATAGTTTTCCATTCATAAAACGTGTAGGGTCAATTGCCACAGTAGATTTTGACAGCAATCAGGACTAAAAGTTCAACACTGGCATCAGCTTTAGGGAGAGGTAGTTTGCAATTGGCCCAGAGAGTGCGAGTGTTATAAGTTTGAGTGTGTGTGTGTGTGTGTGTGTGTGTCTGTTCATGCGTGCATTCGGGAGTGTGTGTGTGTATGGGAGCAATTTATAAACAGATCAGCATGCTTTGTGTGCATGGGGGTGTAATCTTAATAATAACTACTTATCACTAGTTAACACATTAACAATCAGACGCTAAAAGGAGGAAGTTTACCAACACACAACCACAAGAGAATAATACACCGTTATAAGTGCAAAGTCTTAAATAACAAAGCATCCATGTCTCTAAACATGTATCAGTGATTAGTCCAGTCACATCAGCTCTCTCCTTATCCTCCATAGCAGACACAGAGCAGTTTCAGAGTCTCACACTGTTATGGTAAAGCGGTGTATAAATAATTCTGAGTAGTAGTTTACCCCATCAAATCAAATCAAATTGATTTGTCACATACACATGGTTAGCAGATGTTAATGCGAGTGTAGCGAAATGCTTGTGCTTCTAGTTCCGACAATGCAGTAATAACCAACGAGTAATCTAACCTAACAATTCCAAAACTACTACCTTATACACACAAGTGTAAAGGGATAAAGAATATGTACATAAAGATATATGAATGAGTGATGCTACAGAATGGCATAGGCAAGATGCAGTAGATGGTATCGAGTACAGTGTATACATATGAGATGAGTAATGTAGGGTATGTAAACAAAGTGGCATAGTTTAAAGTGGTTAGTGATACATGTATTACATAAAGATGCAGTAGATGATAGAGTACAGTATATACATATACATATGAGATGAATAATGTAGGGTATGTAAACATTATATTAAGTAGCATTGTTTAAAGTGGCTAGTGATATATTTTACATCAATTTAATTTCCATCGATTCCCATTATTAAAGTGGCTGGAGTTGAGTCAGTGTGTTGGCAGCAGCCACTCAATGTAAGTGGTGGCTGTTTAACAGTCTGATGGCCTTGAGATAGAAGCTGTTTTTCAGTCTTTCGGTCCCAGCTTTGACGCACCTGTACTGACCTTGCCTTCTGGATGATAGCGGGGTGAACAGGCAGTGGCTCGGGTGGTCGGATGATCTTTATGGCCTTCCTGTGACATCGGGTGGTGTAGGTGTCCTGGAGGGCAGGTAATTTGCCCCCGGTGATGCGTTGTGTAGACCTCACTACCCTCTGGAGAGCCTTACGGTTGTGGGTGGAGCAGTTGCCGTACCAGGCGGTGATACAGCCCGAGAGGATGCTCTCGATTGTGCATCTGTAGAAGTTTGTGAGTGTTTTTGGTGACACGCCGAATTTCTTCAGCCTCCTGAGGTTGAAGAGGCACTGCTGCGCCTTCTTCACGATGTGTATGCCGAGGAACTTACTACCCTCTCCACTACTGTCCCATCGATGTGGATAGGGGGGTGCTCCCTCTGCTGTTTCCTGAAGTCCACAATCATCTCCTTAGTTTTGTTGACGTTGACTGTGTGGTTATTTTCCTGACACCACACTCCGGGGGCCCTCACCTCCTCCCTGTAGGCCGTCTCGTCGTTGTTGGTAATCAAGCCTACCACTGTAGTGTAGTCCGCAAACTTGATGATTGAGTTGGAGGCGTGCATGGCCACGCAGTCGTGGGTGACCAGGGAGTACAGGCTCAGAACGCACCCTTGTGGGGCCCCTGTGTTGAGGATCAGCGGGGTGGAGATGTTGTTACCTACCCTCACCACCTGGGCGCGGCCCATCAGGAAGTACAGTACCCAGTTGCACAGGGCGGGGTCGAGGCCCAGGGTCTCGAGCTTGATGACGAGTTTGGAGGGTACTATGGTGTTAAATGCTGAGCTGTAGTCGATGAACAGCATTCTCACATAGGTATTCCTCTTGTCCAGATGGGTTAGGGCAGTGTGCAGTGTGGTTGAGATTGCATCGTCTGTGGACCTATTTGGGCGGTAAGCAAATTGGAGTGGGTCTAGGGTGTTAGGTAGGGTGGAGGTGATATGGTCCTTGACTACTCTCTCAAAGCACTTCATGATGATGGAAGTGAGTGCTAGTTAGCTCAGTTACCTTAGCTTTCTTGGGAACAGGAACAATGGTGGCCCTCTTGAAGCATGTGGGAACAGCAGACTGGGATAAGGATTGATTGAATATGTCCGTAAACACACCAGCCAGCTGGTTTGCGCATGCTCTGGGCCTGCAGCCTTGCAAGGGTTAACACGTTTAAATGTTTTACTCACGTTGGCTGCAGTGAAGGAGAGTCTGCATGTTTTGGTAGCGGGCCGTGTCAGTGGCACTGTATTGTCTTCAAAGTGGGCAAAAAAGTTATTTAGTCTGCCTGGGAGCAAGACATCCTGGTCCGTGACGTGGCTGGTTTTCTTTTTGTAATCCGTGATTGACTGTAGACCCTGCCACATACCTCTTGTGTCTGAACCGTTGAATTGCGACTCTACTTTGTCTCTATACTGACGCTTAGCTTGTTTGATTGCCTTGCGGAGGGAATAGTTACACTGTTTGTATTCGGTCATGTTTCCGGTCACCTTGCCCTGATTAAAAGCAGTGGTTCACGCTTTCAGTTTCACGCGATTGCTGCCATCAATCCACGGTTTCTGGTTTGGGAATGTTTTAATCGTTGCTATGGGAACGACATCTTCAATGCACGTTCTAATGAACTCGCACACCGAATCAATGTTGTTGTTCGGCGTAATGCGGAACATATCCCAGGCAACGTGATGGAAGCAGTCTTGGAGCGTGGAATCAGATTGGTCGGACCAGCGTTGAACAGACCTCAGCGCGGGAGCTTCTTGTTTTAGCTTCTGTCTGTAGGCAGGGAGCAACAAAATGGAGTCGTGGCCAGCTTTTCCGAAAGGAGGGTAGGGGAGGGCCTTATATGCGTTGTGGAAGTTAGAATAGCAATGATCCAAGGTTTTACCAGCCCTGGTTGCGCAATCGATATGCTGATACAATTTAGGAAGTCTTGTTTTCAGATTAGCCTTGTTAAAATCCACAGCTACATTGAATGCAGCCTCAGGATATGTGGTTTCCAGTTTGCAAAGAGTCAAATAAAGTTCGTTCAGAGCAATGCGTGGCCACAACTGCGTGGCCACGCACGCCTCCAACATTTCCAGTCTGCTTGGGGGGGAATATATACGGCTGTGATTATAATCGAAGAGAATTCCCTTGGTAGATAATGCGGTCGACATTTGATTGTGAGGAATTCTAAATCAGGTGAACAGAAGGACTTGAGTTCCTGTATGTTGTTGTGACCACACCACGTCTCGTTAACCATAAGGCATACGCCCCCGCCCCTCTTCTTACCAGAAAGATGTTTGTTTCTGTCGGCGCGATGCGTGGAGAAACCAGCTGGCTGCACCGATTCCCTTAGCGTCTCTCAAGTGAGCCATGTTTCCGTGAAGCAAAGAACTTTACAGTCTGATGTCCCTCTGGAATACTACCCTTGCTCGGATTTCATCAACCTTGTTGTCAAGAGACTGGACATTGGCGAGAAGTATGCTAGGGAGTGGTGCGCGATGTGCCCGTCTCCGGAGCATGACCAGAAGACCACTTCGTTTCCCTCTTTTACGATGTCTTTGTTTTGGGTCGCAGGCTGGGATCCAATCCGTTGTCCTGGGTGAAAGGCAGAACACAGGATCCGCTCCGGGAAAGTCATATTCCTGGTCATACTGATGGTGAGTTGACGTTGTTCTTATATTCAGTAGTTCTTCCCGACTGTATGTAATGAAACCTAAGATGACCTGGGGTACCAATGTAAGAAATAACACGTAAAAAAAACTATAAACTACATACTTTCCTAGGAACGCGAAGCGAGGCGGCCATCTCTCTCGGCGCCGGAAGTGTAATCATTCATCAGTCACCGGCTTCATTAATAAGTGCATTGACAATGCCATCCCCACAGTGACTGTGCGTACATATTCCAACCAGAAGCCATGGATCACAGGCAACATCCGCACTGAGCTAAATGCTACAACGGCCGCGTTCAAGGAGCGGGACACTAATCCAGAAGCTTATAAGAAATCCCACTGCGGGGCCTCCCGATTGGCGCAGTGGTCTAAGGCACTGCATGTGCCACTAGAGATTTTGGTTTAGAGTCCAGGCTCTGGTTTAGAGTCCAGGCTCTGTCGTGATTGGGAGACCCATGGGGTGGCACACAATTGGCCCAGCGTCGTACGGGTTAGGGGAGGGTTTGGCCGGTACGGATGTCCTTGTCCCATCGCGCACTAGTGACTCCTGTGGCGCAGTGCATGCTTACACAGTCGTCAGGTTCACGGTGTTTCCTCCGACACATTGGTGCTGCTGGCTTCCGGGTTAAGGGGGCATTGGGTTAAGTGGGCATTGTGTCAAGAAGCAGTGCGGCCTTCAACCTGCGGCTCTGTGCGGCTCTCGACCTTCGACTCTCTCTCGAGTCCGTATGGGAGTTGCAGCGATGAGACAAGACTGTAACTACCAATTGGATACCATGAAATTGTTGGAGAAAAAGGGGTAAAAGTTTTAAAAAATATATATAAAAAAATAAGAAGAAATCCCGCTACGGGCAATGCAAATAGTCTGGGTAACCATTTGTTTAGCTGTTCATGAGTCTTATGGCTTGGGGGTAGAAGCTATTTAGGATCCTCTTGGACCTAGACTTGGTGCTCCGGTACCACTTGCCATGCGGTAGCAGAGAGAACAGTCTATGACTAGGTTGGCTGGAGTCTTTCACAATTTTTAGGGCTTTCCTCTGACACTGCCTGGTGTAGAGGTCCTGGATGGCAGGTATCTTGGCCCCGGTGATGTACTGGGTCGTACGCACTACCCACTGTAGTGCCTTGCGCTTGGAGGCCGAGCAGTTGCCATACTAGGCAGTGATGCAACCCATCAGGATGCTCTTGATGGTGCAGCTGTAGAACCTTTTGAGGATCTGAAGACCCATGCCAAATCTTTCCAAATCTTAGTCTCCTGAGCGGGACTAGGTTTTGTCGTGCCCTCTTCACGACTGTCTTGGTGTGCTTGGACCATGTTAGTTTGTTGGTGATGTGGACACTGAAGGGGTTAAACCAAGGCCTCATGCCTTTTAAAGGGTTAATAAAATGTATTATGATAAACTGTAAGGTCTCCTCTTTAGGAGATCTCCGTGTGTGCGTTAACACCTGTTTTGAGTTTTGTGCCCTTCAGACACTATCAGAAGGCGGAAACCGCCTACGCTCATACTCCTCCTGTCTGGGCGCCAATGTGGCTATCTGAGGTTCTGAAAATACGACTGGTTTTCTGAGAACACCAGGCTGCCGCAGGCCTGATGAAAACAGCCACCTGTCAGAAGATGCTTAGACTCATTCACCTTGTTATGTTGTGATGAAAGGTCAAGTTCCGGTCAAACCAACTTCAGAGCTTTTAATTGCTGACAAGATGCTGCTGTCAGGGGGAGGTTAAATTTATTAAAATGTTGTTGCCAGGAAAAATCACGCAAGGGGGACTGGGAGAGACTATAAGAGTTACAGGATGTCTTAGACATTTTGCAGAACCTGGGGAGAGCTATCATATACTGTTCTCTGTACCAACGTCTGCCTACAATTGTATTACTAAAGGAACATTTTAATACTTAAACAAAGAGTCTGTGATTCCTTTCTACTACCAATATATATAAGTTTAAGAATTATATACAGTCGTGGTCAAAAGTTTTGAGAATGAAGCAAATATTAATTTTCACAATGTCTGCTGCCTCAGTTCGTATGATGGCAATTTGCATATACTCCAGAATGTTATGAAGAGTGATCAGATGAATTGCAATTAATAGCAAAGTCCCTCTTTGCCATGCAAATGAACTGAATCCCCCAAAAACATTTCCATTGCATTTCAGCCCTGCCACAAAAGTACCAGCTGACATCATGTCAGTGATTCTCTCGTTAACACAGGTGTGAGTGTTGACGAGAACAAGGCTGGAGATCACTCTGTCATGCTGATTGAGTTTGAAAAACAGACTGGAAGCTTCAAAAGGAGGGTGGTGCTTGGAATCATTGTTCTTCCTCTGTCAACCATGGTTACCTGCAAGGAAACACGTGCCGTCAACATTGATTTGCACAAAAAGGGCTTCACAGGCAAGGATATTGCTGCCAGTAAGATTGCACCTAAATCAACCATTTATCGGATCATCAAGAATTTCAAGGAGAGCGGTTCAATTGTCGTGAAGAAGGCTTCAGGTTGCCCAAGAAAGTCCAGCAAGCGCCAGGACCGTCTCCTAAATTTGATTCAGCTGCGGGATCGGGGCACCACCAGTACAGAGCTTGCTCAGGAATGGCAGCAGGCAGGTGTGAGTGCATCAGCATGCACAGTGAGGCGAAGACTTTTGGAGGATGGCCTGGTGTCAAGAAGGGCAGCAAAGAAGCCACTTCTCTCCAGGAAAAACATCAGGGACAGACTGATATTCTGCAAAAGGTACAGGGATTGAACTGCTGAGGACAAGGGTAAAGTAATTTTCTCTGATGAATCCCCTTTCCGATTGTTTGGGGCATCCGGAAAGAAGATTATCCGGGGAAGACAAGGTGAGCGCTACCATCAGTGCTGTGTCATGCCAACAGTAAAGCATCCTGAGACCATTCATGTGTGGGGTTGCTTCTCAGCCAAGGGAGTGAGCTCACTCACAATTATGCCTAAGAACACAGCCATGAATAAAGAATGGTACCAACACATCCTCAGAGAGAAACTACTCCAAACCATCCAGGAACAGTTTGGTGACGAACAATGCCTTAACCTGTTGAGTGTAAGGGGCAGTATTTTGATGTTTGGATGAAAAACGTACCCAAATGAAACTGCCTATTTCTCAGGCCCAGAATCTAGAATATGCATATAATTGTCAGATTAGGATAGAAAACACTAACGTTTCCAAAACTGTCAAAATATTGTCTGTGAGTATAACAGAACTGATATTGCAGGTGAAAACCTGAGGAAAATCCAACAAGGAAGTGCCTAAGAGAAACGAATCTCCCTGTTCCATTGCATGCCTTCCCTCCATTTAAAGGGATATCAACCAGATTCCTTCCTTATGGCTTCCACATGGTGTGAACAGTCTTTAGACATAGTTTCAGGCTTTTATTCTGAAAAATGAGCGAGAAGGATCACATCACGTCAGTGGATGGCTGGGTGCCAGCAGAGTTTTGCATGCGCAACAGCTTGGAGCAGACATTTTCTCTCTCTCTCCTTTTGAAAAATCTATGGTCCGGTTGAAATATTATTGATTATTTATTGTAAAAACAACCTGAGCATTTATTATAAAAAACGGTTGACATGTTTCTACGAACTTTACGGATAGTATTTGGAAGTTTCGTCTGCCCCGTCGTGACCACTCGAGCCTGTGGATTTCTGAACAAAACGCGCCAACCAAATGGAGGTATTTTGGACATAAAAAGATGCTTTATGGAACAAAAGGAACATTTATTGTGTAACTGGGAGTCTCATGAGTGCAAACATCCGAAGATCATCAAAGGTAAGCGGTTAATTTGATTGCTTTTTTGACTTTCGTGACCAATCTACTTGGCTGCTAGCTGTTTGTAATGTTTTGTCTGCTGAGAGAGATGTCCTAACATAAACGCTTGGATAGCTTTTGCTGTAAAGCTTTTTTGAAATCTGACACGCCAGGTGGATTAACAACAAGCTAAGCTGTGTTTTGCTATATTGCACTTGTAATTTCATTTGAATTTGGCGCTCTGCAATTCAGCGGATGTTGACGAAAATGATCCCGCTAACGGGATGGGTGCGCCAAGAAGTTAACCGGCATGATGGAGCACCTTGCCATAAGGCAAAAGTGATAACTAAGTGGCTCGGGGAACAAAACATTGATATTTTGGGTCCATGGCCAGGAAACTCCCCAGACCTTAATCCCATTGAGAACTTGTGGTAAATCCACAAGAGGCGGGTGGACAAACAAAACCCTACAAATTCTGACAAACTCCAAGCATTGATTATGCAAGAATGGGCTTCCATCAGTCAGGATGTGACCCAGAAGTTAATTGACAGCATGCCAGGGCGGATTGCAGAGGTCTTGAAAAGAAGGGTCAACACTGCAAATATTGACTCTTTGCATCAACTTCATGTAATTGTAAATAAAAGCCTTTGACACTTATGAAATGCTTGTAATTATACTTCAGTATTCCATAGTAACATCTGACAAAAATATCTAAAGACACTGAAGCAGCAAACTTTGTGGAAATTAATATTTGTGTCATTCTCAAAACTTTTGGCCACGACTGTAGAACTGATCATCAGGAACTTGAAGCTCTCAACCTGCTCCACTACAGCCCCATTGATGAGAATAGGGGCGTGCTCAATCCTCCTTTTCTTGCAGTCCACAATCATCTCCTTTGTCTTGATCAAGTTGAGGGAGAGGTTGTTGTCCTTGCACCACACGGTCAGGTCTCTGACCTCCTTTTAACCTTATTGTTTACATAATGTTGCTGCTACTGTCTCTTATGACCGAAAATAATTTCTGGACATCAGAACAGCGATTACTCACCGAGGACTGGAAGAAACTTTGTCCTTTAACGAGTCAGACGAGAAGGATATCCTGCTTTCACTGGAACAGGCCCAGATCCCCACCTTTTGCGTGAAGAAAAGACCCAGGAAAAGGGGTCGCAGATCGGGCAGCCTTCGAAGAATCCGCAGGCGAGCTCGTAAACTCCCACTGCCATCCGTTCTTCTTGCTAACGGCAAATCATTGGAAAATAAAATTGATGACCTATGATTAAGATTATCCTACCAACGGGACATTAAAAACTGTAACCTCTTATATTTCACCAAGACGTGGATGAACAACGATACGGACAATATAGAGATAGTGGAATTTTCCATGCACCGACAGAACAGAGATGCTACCTCTGGTAAGACGAGGGGTCGGGGAGTGTGTCTATTTGTCAATAACAGCTGGTGTGCAATGTCTAATATTAAAAGAGTCTCGAGGTATTGCTTGCCTGAGGTAGAGTACCTTATGGTAAGCTGTAGACCACACTATCAACCAAGAGAGTACTCATCTATATTATACCACCACAGAACGAAGCTGGCTCTAAGACCGCTCTCAACCAACTGTATAAGCTCATAAGCAAAGAAGAAAATGCTGCTGATCTGCTTGAAACATGTTGGTATTACAGACTCGGACAGGGAGAGGTTGAAAATGTCAGTGAAGACAGGTGCCAGTTGGTCGGCGCATGCTCGGAGTACACGTCCTGGTAATCCGTCTGGCTCTGTGGCCTTGTGAATGTTGACCTGTTTGAAGGTCTTACTCACATCGGTTGCGGAAAGCCTGATCATACAGTCATCCGGAACAGCTAATGCTCTCATAAATGTTTCAGTGTTACTTGTCTCGAAGCGAGCATATAAGTTATTTAGTTTGTCTGGTAGGCTTGTGTCACTGGGCAGCTCTCAGCTGTGCTTCCCTTTGTAGTCTGTAATAGTTTGCAAGCCCTGTCACATCCGACGAGCGTCGGAGCCGGTGTAGTACGATTCGATCTTAGGAAGGGAAACCCAGCGTGAGCTGCTTAGTGACACGAGCATACCACACCAGCTAAATGTCTTCTATGCTCGTGCCGAGGCAAGCAACACTGAACTATGCATGAGAGCACCAGCTGTTCTGAACAACTGTGTGATCACAATCTCTCTCTCTGCATTGTTGGGAAGGGCACATAAGTAAGCATTTTGTCTGTGTCCCAAATGGCACCGTGTTCTTTATATAGTGCAGTACTTTTCACCAGAGCCCTATGGGAGGGCATAGGATGGCATTTGGAACCTAACTGTATAACTTTGTGTCTCACAATGTGTTGCTTCAATTTGTTTCAGAGGCATATCTTTCCCAACACAATTTCATATGGATAACAGTGTTAACACAGTGGATTTACTCAGATATGTGAGAGACAGTCTGTGTGTATGTGTGTGTGTCTGTGTCTTAAAAAGAAATAGGTAAGAGAGACAGAGAATAAATGATTTATTGAGTATTTGAAGAGCGTTGAGAGGAAGCAGCCGACTAACACAGAGTTCTAAATGGAGGAAAATGCTCCCTCTCTCCCCCCTTCTCTTTTTTTAGAGGCACTAAAAGACAAGGTGTGTCTGTTTCGGACAGATGGGCTGCACTCTGACTAAACGGCAGGCGCAACCACACTCAAACACACTCAAACACACACACTTCCACTAATCAGAATGCAGGGTAAGCAATAGCTATTTCTCTCCTCCGCTCCATCCCCCTCTCCTCCACTCCTCCGATGGATCCAGAGGGAGGAGAGGAATCACCTCCATTTATCCCTCCATCCCTGAGAGGAATAAACAGATCTTAGCCGCAGGGAGAGGGGGATTGGTGCAGAGCAGAGGGATGGAAGGAGGGATGTTATCAAAGAACAGAACAGAGAGAGAAGTAGGCCAATTAGAGCATATCCTCTGTCAAGGATGCAGACAAAGCATGGATATAGTACGTAACTTACTGAATGACTGCAGCCATCTTAATTCACAAACTATTATGGAATCTTCGAGCTGAAAGTGTGTCTGCAGCTAAATCAGGCTATGTCAAGTCCACCATATGTACATGTTTAGTGGGCTCTTGTGAACACCTGTGTTGACATGCTGAGGTACTCAGACCCTGATAAACAATAGACCGTGTTATTGAGTATTTTGTTGGTAAGAAGACAGATACCAGGCAGACAGACATGTTGACAGCACAACGCTTTGTTTAGCAGATCTACAGCTGACCACTACCGCCAGCCCTTCACACACACAAACACACACATGCACACACAAACACACACATGCACACACAAACACATGGGAGCACAATAACATAAACAAACACACACATACACCCTGCGTGTAAAAAAAAATATACATAGACATACACACACTCATCCTCCCGTGTGACCTTATGGCTCAGCATTTGTAACATGAAAACAACTACAAACTGAAAGCTTCTCCGTATTAAACCACTTCAGCTTAACAGTGGAGCCTCTATACGCACAAGCACAGGCAGATGCACAAGAACACTATATAAATACAAAAGTATTTGGACACCCGTTCAAATGAGTGGATTCAGCTATTTCAGCCACACCCTTTGCTGACAGGTGTATAAAATCGAGCACACAGCCATGCAATCTCCATAGACAAACATTGTCAGTAGACTGAAGAGCTCTGTGACTTTCAACGTGGCACTGTCATAGGATGCCACCTTTCAAACAAGTCAGTTCATCAAATTTCTTCCCTGCTAGAGCTGCCCCAGTCAACTGTAAGTGCAGCTATTGTTAAGTGGAAACGTCTAGGAGCAACAACGGCTCAGCCGCGAAGTGGTAGGCCACACAAGCTCACAGAACGGGACTTCCGAGTACTGAAGCACATAAAAACATCTGTCCTCGGTTGCAACACTCGCTACGGAGTTCCAAACTGCCTATGGAAGCAACATCAGCACAAGAACTGATCGTCGGGAGCTTTATGAAATGGGTTTCCATGGCTGAGCAGCAGCAACAGCAAACTGGCTAAATTGCCATAAATGTTTAATGCTTTTCGACCTGTTCCCAAATGAATGTCATTGGTTCAGAGTTTGTTTTGATATTTTAACCTGCGTGTCATGATCGTGTTTGGCGTAGGGGGACAAAATTTACTTATGCACGATGGCGCATGCGCGCAGCCAGTATGGGTTCCGTGTAAGAATAATGATTGCTGAGGGTAGCAGTGCAAGATCTTTTTAAGCAGAATATTGGGATTATTAGCATATGAACGATTTGCAATTCGATTGCTGGACTATTATTCAGATCCGGCAGTTCAAAGAGGATAGTTTCAAAGGTAATCAATTGGACATAGTTATTGTTAATTAGCAGCATACGACGCACATTTGCATTAATTCAGTTAAATCTCTTAAAATAGCCTATACTCTTCTTGTGCAATGTATAGCCTACTGTACTGTTTGTCTGTCTGGACTGTGTGCCTGTCTTTGTGAGAATCTTAAGTTAAAAGAATACTAACATAGTTTTCTTAAGTTTGTGTGCATATTATTATTTTACATTTAAGTATGACCTCCTAAAACTACAACTGTATTTTGGGCCTCATGGGATTGTAAAATGTTAATACATTCTAAAACATTTTAATTGTCCAAAATCGTGCTGAAATAAAATACTTTTCAATCCGTGTATTAATGGCAGTGTTGTTTGCCTATCAATATAGTAAGCATTAATCTGTGAACCTCTTTTCAACAAATCATCATCTGATTCAGAAAATGATTTCCAGAATGACAGTGAACAGCTGTTGTGAAAGCACGCATGGTGTTTCTAGAATGTCTCATACGTTACGAAAAGGATAGTCCAAACTATGCAGGGTAAAAATGTTGGCCTATAGCATTTTTAAACAGGTTCAAAAGCAAAAAAGCTTTATTTCCTTGTAATGCATTTTATTCAATGGCTTCTCCGGAGTGTCCTCAAGCCAGGGTTGGGTGGCACTTTACTACATTCCAATGTCATAGTCTTGTGAATTTCTCATGCATATTTATTGATTGAAAGTGGGAACAAATTGGAGAGATGGACAAATAACGTTAGTGATTTCAAAACAAAAATAGATTACATTTTCATTCATATTATAAAGACATGAGGTGAATATCAAAAAAGTTTTAAAAGATGTCTTTGCCTTAAAGTTGTATCTCGGATTAATATGTTATATAATGGCCTATACAGTAAACTCAAAATATGGTATTCTGTTGTTTTGAAATATGCTACGCTTTCCGTATCATAATGAGACTCAATGAAACGACACAGGCCAAATGGATTTTGTGATGTTTTCCTACATTAAATTGACTTAGACTGTTAAATGTAGGGTAAAAGGCAGACATTTTATATAAACATTGGCTTTCTGTGGTCTGAATTTCATTATAATTTTTGTTTTCAGTAGATAGGCCTACCCATGTGTCTCTCCTCTCTCTGAAAGCCTGCTCACTGATGTCAATACCAAAGCTGATAATTGTGACTTGATTGAATTGGAACGATGTGAATAAGGATAATGATGGTGAGAGCCCATTACAGACTAACCCTTTAATCATAGGCTATTGTTACTTTGTGTCTCTAAAATCACAATGTTTCCATTTCTATAGTCAAAATACAGAGTATTTTTTATTTATTGAAACCTCCAAATGTCAGCCTTTTACCAGATCCATTTTTTCTGCATTAAAATGTTTTATTTTCATTACTGAACAAAATTCAGTACGCTATAGCCTGTAGATCATTTATGCCCATATGAACACATTTATTTTAGGCCATAAAAAGAACAGCTATGTTTGATTTAATGAAAAGCAGCTAACAGACATAAAATTGTTTCACATTGTTCAATAAAAGACTCATAAACAGAAACAGGGAATAGGCTACACAGATGGCTTCACTGTTTCCCCGCATAAAAGGCCTACAAGAAAACTCAAGTATCTCCACAAAGTTGAGTGAACGAGGGGGTCTGTGCGCTGCGTAGTACGTCCACAAAATGGCAAGCAACACACTACATACATCCTCCTGTGACCGTCCAACTCAGCATAGTAGCACAAAACCGTCCACAAACTGAAAGCTTCTCCACATTAAACCACTTCAGCTTAGCAGTGGGGACTTTACTGTGATGAACTGTGAGCTGTTCTCTACTCACACACACGCACAAGCACACACCCCAATCTGTCTTTGTGGAGTTCCTGGAATCACAGCTACACCGAACCGGTATTAAAACATGACAAGGTGTGGTCCACAATGGATCTTGCCATTAGTCTGTTTAAGAAAGTATGTCATCCAGCCAAAAAGCATGTCATACGGTGTCCCCCTCCTAAACACCCCACTAGAAGACCATGATCTTTGACCCTACCTGTTTGTCCTTGTCCTTGTCCTTGGACTTTCCGCTGCCGCTGACCCGGGAGGAAGTGACATCACGGGGGATGACAGAGATCTGGTGCAGTGGCATGTTCATCCCCGCGCAGCCCACCGGACTGGTCGGGCTCACACACACACTTCCTGTCTTGCTGGCATGACGGGCTGAATCGCTACTCCCAGGCTACACTGCTCCGGAGAGGAGAATAAGTAGAAAGAGGAGATACAGGTTTAGACATACACATAAATAACACTACTCACATTTATTTTCACAAGATATACTTTTATTATTTGTAGCCATTTTCTTTTCTTTCCTCCAATAGTATGACTGGTCTGGTTCTGGAACTGTGGGTGGCTAATCAGAGTGATGATAACACATTGACAGAGAAAAGAGTCGGAACAGCCCATGCTGTGAAGTCTATGAAAACTATTGTCTGAAAATAGAATAAGAGCACATTGATGGAGAGGGAGAGAATGAACCATGGTCTGAATAGAACATAGCACACTGACTGTCCACATTGACAAAGGTCTGAATTAGAGCCGGATGATACTGACAAAAATCTAGATTGCGATAAATTGCCTGAATTGATGCGATGACGACAAATATAACGATATGTTTATAACAATGTGCACCACAGAGGTCATTTCCATGATAAAGGACCCATGAGCACTAAACATCACACCAGAAAAAGTCTTAAAAGGTATTAGAAAAACATCCAAACACAATGTTGAATTAAAAAGACACCTACCAACTAATATCAACACTTATAATATAAGAATTTGTTCTCAACTGACTTGCCTAGTTAAATAAAGGGTAAACACAAATAATAATATTTAGTTTGGGATAGCATTTTCTGCCTTCTGTAAACATTGCCTTGTGCTGTGAAGGCTGAACCACGGTCAATCAATCAAATGTATTTTATATAGCCCTTTTGACAACAGCAGTTGTCACAAAGTGCAGCCCCATGATAACACAACAACAAGGAGGGAGGGAAGAGGTAGAAGACAGGAAGAAAGGCGAGGATGAGGGGTATTGATGCATCACTAATCTAGTGCTGTCTGGAAGTAGAGGTGGGTTCTCTCTCAGTAAAGGTTAGGGATATCTCAGGGGACTATAGGAGTTTCTGGTAGTCTCTCCCTCAGATCCCAAGGACATTATAGACCGTGAGGACAAGACACAGGGAGACTAGCAAGGGGACCTGATACCATCACAGACAGATTAATTACATACCAGGGCTTTCCATTAAGGAAAGGCTTTCCATTATGTAAAGAGAGAGAAGGAGAGCAGGAGAGAGGGAGACAGAGAAAGAGAGATGGGGCAGAGTGAAGGAGGGTGGAGAGAGAGAGATGGAGAGGGATAGAGAGAAAGAAAAAGATAGACAGTGAAAGGGAGACCTCCAACATGCAATTGCTTATGAGCTTATCTCCAGTGTGAGACAGTGAGTCCAGAGAAATGTCTGCACAAACCACTGTTTCCCCTACACACTAGTGCTACATGGACACTGACCCAGCCTTCACCATCCTACTGCACTAACACACACACACACACACACACACACACACACACACACACACACACACACACACACACACACACACACACACACACACACACACACACACACACACACACACACAAAAAGCCAGGCTTTATGCAGATACAGGGACAAGGTCATGTGTTTGTAGGCAGTACTGCCATTTTGTTTCACCTCTGTTTGGACCGCTGTAGACCCCAGCAGTATGATGAGATATACACACACACACACACGTGTTGAACCTAGCCCTACTTCACATATCGCTTGCTTATCACTAGATAATTTATAGTTGAACAGAATCTGCTAGAAAGATAATGTACTCATACAATTTGAATGATCTGCAAAAGAACAGGCCTTAATCAATATACTGTAGCTAGTACTTCACCAATATAGCCAACTGAACAAGCAGAGGACTGAAGCCTTTACAGAAGTAAGCCTGGTTCTAAACTAATCTCTAGGCCTGTAGGTGGGGCCTAAAATAGAGATTGCACTAAATATTTAAACTCCATGTGGGTTACATTTGTGTTCTGGACAATCAATGTTACTGTATATGTCTGGCCCATCACTGTTTCGGTAACCATCTGGCCAATCAATAACTTCCTGAAAAGGTCTGATCGGTCAGAAAGTGACCTTGTTGCCATGGTGCCAGCAACAGAGGTCATTATGACTGGAGGCTTGTTCGGTTTTACAATAACATGCTGAAACACACAAAAGAGAGTGAGAGTGGGCTCTGATTGCTGTCAGCACGTACACTCACACACACTGCTTGAGTCTAATGATTCATACACCATTCCCACTTGGCACAGACGTCATTTCACCCCAGGTGGTGAAGGTAGGAAACCACACCTCCACCCCGCTGAACCTCAACACTGGGGCCCCACAAGGGGGCAAGGGGGTGCGTGCTCAGTCCCCTCCTGTACTCCCTGTTCACCCATGACTGCGTGGCCAAGCACACCTCCAACTCAATCATCAAGTTTGCAGATGACAACAACAGTAGTAGGCTTGATTACCAACAATGATGAGAAAGCCTACAGGGAGGAGGTGAGGGCTCTGGGAGTGTGGTGCCAAGAAAACAACCTCTCACTCAACGTCAACAAAAAAAAGTAGATGATCGTGGACTTCAGGAAACAGCAGAGGGAGCACCCCCCTATCCACATCGACTGGACTGTAGTGGAGAAGGTGGAAAGCTTCACGTTCTTCGGCGTACACATCACTGACAAACTGAAATGGTCAACTCAGAAAGACAGTGTGCTGAAGAAGGCGCAACACCTAAAATCCTCACAAACTTTTACAGATGCACAATCGAGAGCATCCTGTCGGGCTGTATCAGCTCCCGCAACCACAAGACTCTCCAGAGGGTAGTGCGGTCTGCCCAACACATCACCGGTCTGCCCAACAAACTACCTGCCCTCCAGGACACCTACAGCACCCGATGTCACAGGAAGGCCAAAAGGATCATCAAGGACATCAACCACCCGAGCCACTGCCTGTTCACCCCGCTATCATCCAGAAGGCGAGGTCAGCACAGGTGAATCAAAGCTGAGACAGAGAGACGGAAAAATAGCTTCTATCTCAAGGCCATCAGACTGTTAAATAGCCACCACTAGCACATAAAGGCTGCTGTCTATATACATAGACTTAAAATCACTGGCCACTTTAATAAATAGAACACTAGAACCTTTAATAATTTACCCATCTCATCTCATAATTTACCCATCGTCCATATATTTTTATATTCTTAATTCCATTCCTTTACTAGATGTGTGTATTGGGAATTGTTAGATGTTGTTAGAATTGTGGAATTGTTAGATATAACTGCACTGTCGGAGCTAGAAGTGCAAGGATTTAGCTACACGATTTAGCTACACAACACCATTCTGTATACTTCCGGCCCGTCCTTGGACACTGTGCTATCTAACCTCCAAACGAGCTTCAATGCCATACAACACTCCTTCCGTGGCCTCCAACTGCTCTTAAACGCTAGTAAAACCAAATGCATGCTTTTCAACCGGTCGCTGCCTGCACCCGCATGCCCGACTAGCATCACCACCCTGGATGGTTCCGACCTAGAATATGTGGACATCTATAAGTACCTAGGTGTCTCGCAAGACTGTAAACTCTCCTTCCAGACTCATATCAAACATCTCCAATCTAAAATCAAATCTAGAGTCGGCTTTCTATTCCGCAACAAAGCCTCTTTCACACACGCCGCCAAACTTACCCTAGTAAAACTGACTATCCTACCGATCCTCGACTTCGGCGATGTCATCTACAAAATAGCTTCCAATACTCTACTCAGCAAACTGGATGCAGTTTATCACAGTGCCATCCGTTTGGTTACTAAAGCACCTTATACCACCCACCACTGCGACCTGTATGCTCTAGTCGGCTGGCCCTCGCTACATATTCGTCACCAGACCCACTGGCTCCAGGTCATCTACAAGTCCATGCTAGGTAAAGCTCTGCCTTATCTCAGTTCACTGGTCACGATGGCAACACCCACCCGTAGCACGCGCTCCAGCAGGTGTATCTCACTGATCATCCCTAAAGCCAACACCTCATTTGGCCGCCTTTCGTTCCAGTTCTCTGCTGCCTGTGACTGGAACGAATTGCAAAAATCGCTGAAGTTGGAGACTTTTATCTCCCTCACCAACTTCAAACATCTGCTATCTGAGCAGCTAACCGATCGCTGCAGCTGTACATAGTCTATCGGTAAATAGCCCACACAATTTTACCTACCTCATCCCCATACTGTTTATATTTATTTACTTTTCTGCTCTTTTGCACACCAATATCGCTACCTGTACATGACCATCTGATCATTTATCACTCCAGTGTTAATCTGCAAAATTGTAATTATTCGCCTACCTCCTCATGCCTTTTGCGCACAATGTATATAGACTCTCTTTTTTTCTACTGTGTTATTGACTTGTTAATTGTTTACTCCATGTGTATCTCTGTGTTGTCGCAGTTGCAAATGAGAACTTGTTCTCAACTAGCCTACCTGGTTAAATAAAGGTGAAATAAAAAATAAATAAATAAACACCCGCAATAACATCTGCTAAACACATGTATATCTTTATTTAACTAGGCAAGTCAGTTAAGAACAAATTCTTATTTACAATTACAACCTTGCCCTGTTCAGAGGCAGAATGATAGATGTTTATCTTGTCAGCTCAGGGATTCGCTCTAGCAACCTTTCGGTTACTGGCCCAACGCTCTAACCACTAGGCTACCTGCCACCCCAAAATATGTGTGTGTATATTCCTTACGTTGAGGACTTTTTGCAAATACAATCAGTTTTCCACATTGATTCAGTCAGTTTTTGCACAGTGGGTTGTGTCTTGCTGCGAGTCTTTAATAAGTGATTGACAAGTTCGCCGCCATTGGACTCTGGGGCAGTGGAAACGCGTTCTCTGGCGTGATGAATCATGCTTCACCATCTGGCAGTCCGACGGACGAATCTGGGTTTGGCGGATGCCAGGAGAACTCTATGCATAGTACCAACTGTAAAGTTTAGTGGAGGAATAATGGTCTGGGGCTGTTTTTTATGGTTCGGGCTAGGCGCCTTAGTTCCAGTGAAGGGAAACCTTAACGCTACAGCATACAATGACATTCAAGACAATGCTGTGCTTCCAACCTGTTTCAGCATGACAATGCCCCCGTGCACAAAGTGAGGTCCATACAGAAATGGTTTGTCGAGATCGGTGTGGAAGAACTTGACTGGCCTACACAGAGCCCTGACCTCAACCCTGTCTAACACCTTTGGGATGAATTGGAACGCACACTGTGAAGCCAGGCCTAATTGGCCAACATCAGTGCCCGACCTCACTAATGCTCTTGTGGCTGAATGTAAGCTAATCTCCGCAGCAATGTTCCAACATCTACAGTCAGTTTTCTACTGATAACAAGTTCAAACAGGTGCCAATAATACAGGTAATGAGTGGAGGACAGAGGAGCCTCTTAAAGAAGAAGTTACAGGTCTGTGAGAGCCAGAAATCTTGCTTGTTTGTAGGTGACCAAATACTTATTTTCCACCATAATTTGCAAATAAATTCATGAAAAATCCTACAATGTGATTTTCTGGATTTTCTTTCTCATTTTGTCTGTCATAGTTGAAGTGTACCTATGATGAAAATTACAGACCTCTCTCATCTTTTTAAGTGGGAGAACTTGCACAATTGGTGGCTGACTAAATACTTTTTTGCCCCACTGTATGGGAAAGCCCTCCCAGAAGAGTGGAGGCTGTTATAGCAGAAAAGGGGGGACCAACTCCATATTAATGCCCATGATTTTGTAATGAGATGTTTGACGAGCAGGTGTCCACATACACTACATGACCAAAAGTATCTAAAAGGCCCAAAGAAATCCTACACCCCCCGTCAAAAAATATTTCTGCCGTCTCGGACTGTAGACTACAGTGCATTTTCTAAATTAGCGGATTAGGACCTGATGCAGGCCTCATATTTTCTCTTTTTCACATATAGGTTGGGCGGTTGTGGATGAGTTATTAGCAATTGCAGGTGGGTGCGGGTGGAAAAACAGCTGACCGCACCACTAACCCATTGATTCTTAAAGAATATAACTTATAAATGCCTCATGAGTTCGTTCAACTGTCGGACCCCATCAGAACCCAAAATATAAGCTATAATACAGCTATAATACAATATCCAGTGTTGTAAACAATGTAAATAAACATTTTATAGCCTCAACTCTTTCTCTCCCTCCTCTCCCCTCATCATATCCACAACAACATAATTAATAAAGAGTATGTTATCTCACTAATCGTTAGCTCACTGGAGTCAACGAACCTTACAGATACATTTTTATAATATCATAATAGACACAGGTATATATTGGAGTACAGTAATAACATAATCACACATCTTTCATTATAGGTTTCCTATGATGCCACTGACCGGTATTGAACATGTGTGTCAGCCTGTAAACCTTATTGATGGTCAAACACTAGCTGGCAAGCTTCTCTGTGAAGGGACACACAGTTCAGTCCAGAATATCTTCAGATAACAAACTTTCATCAAAAAGGCAATACAGGCTGGTTGTGACAATATCTGAATACCACACCTCTGTTTACACTCTTCATAAAGTCCCGTTGTGCGTGCGTGCGTGCGTGTTATGCTTTCCGAACATCCCACATCTACTGTCTGTGTCTGGGAAAAATGGAACTGAAATGGTCTGTGGGAAAACAGTCAGACAATTCTAACTGATTATTCTGCTGAGGTGAATTTTTATTATGAAACCATAGATAAACTGATTAGAAACATTGACGCAACCTTTCCATCTGTGAGATCTAAACCTCGTTGTATACAACCCAGTTCTTTTTCTGCTGCAGGCCGGTGCACTTTAATTATAATAGGAATGTTTCTCCGTAGAGGCCTGTAAGAATGGACCCTGTATAAAGCTCTAGCTCTGGTCGTTCAAGTCAACAGTGATTTCATTGCAGCCATAAGCAAGGTCTTGAATAAATCTTTCCCTTATGGTTTTAAATTCAAAGACAGTGCTATGCTGTTTATCAAGTCTCCAGATCTGTTGTGAAAAATGTATTATCTATTTCAAATGTATTTTAATGAGCCAACCTGGATAAAAGGTATGTTAAATAAAATGTACACCTACATGATACATAAATTAAGCATCCACCCATGAAATTATCTTTCAAAACACAACTGCTGTATAAATCTACACATCCATGACGAATGAAAAGGCCTTCTGTGTAAAGCGGGAACTGCTACTTCAGGGCGACAAAACAGGAAGCCTGAGCCCTTGAAGGACCACAATGGCCGTAATGACATCATCAACCAGAGAATGGTAAGGTACAGTACATCATCAACCAGAGAATGGTAAGGTACAGTACATCATCAACCAGAGAATGGTAAGGTACAGTACATCATCAAAAATAGATCATGTATTACTACTCCCGATCCATTCCAGCTGAGCCAGCACTTCTGCCAAGGTGATATATGGGGGCTGTCAACTGTTTCCAGTTTCATTGCGTACCAATACCATTCATCTCAGCCACCATGTGTGGTAAGTGTTCTGGCACAAAATGTCAGCTGTGGAATGGGATGAGTTATCCCCATATAGGCCTAATGTGAAGTGCTTTGAGGCTTTGTCGAAAGCGCTATATAAAAATGCAACCAACTACCTAGTGCCATCAGCCACCGCCTAGCTCCAATCTCTGTTGTGTGCTTCAGAGGGGATTTGCAAACAGCCTAGATTCCAACCACCACAGAGTTCTTTACACTGCAGGCACAGCAAGGTCTGACATCCTCCACAGAGAGAGAGAAGCTATTCCAGAGGATCAATAGTCATTCTCCCTATGGAGGCTGATAGACAGACATAGTGGAGCACAGAGCACAGCAGGGATAGATTGAGTTACTGTAGGGAACAGTAGACAGGCAGACATAGTGGAGCTCAGAGCAGGGTATGGTTAGATTGAGTTAGAAGACAGAAGGTAAACCAGGTAAATACTAATACTGGACTGTATTACATCCATTGCATTACAGGCCTGAGTCATTCCACCTCAAAAGGCACAATAAAGAAATTGTTTCTGTTGTTAGAAACATTTAATATTAGCATTCCTGAAACATTACTTTGTTGAAATATAATTTGATCTGAGAAATTAAGCTAAGCTGAATGAGTAAGACATGAATGAGTAAGACATGGGGAATTCAACAGAATTATCAATAGCCACCCAAAGACCCATCCACGCAGATTCCACCCTCAACAACCAGTATACAGTATCAGTTATCTCTGTTTAACAAGTAGTAAGGAGCTGCTGCTTGGAGTATTGATTCACTGCTAAAGGACACCAATAATAAGAAGAGATTTTCTTAGGTCAAGAAACATGAGCAATGGACATTAGACCGATGGAAATGTGTCCTTTGGTCTGGAGTCCAAATTGGAGATTTTTGGTTCCAACCGACGTGTCTTTGTGAGATGAGGTGTGGGTTAACGGATGATCTCCACATGTGTGGTTCCCACCGTAAAGCATGGAGGAGGTGTTATGTTGTGGGGGTGCTTTACTGGTGACACGGTCAGTGATTTATTTAGAATTCAAGGCACACTTAACCAGCATGGCTACCACAGCATTCTGCAGCAATACTCCCTCCCATCTGGTTTGGGCTTAGTGGGACTATCATTTGTTTTCCAACAGGACAATGACACAACACACCTCCAGGCTGTGTAAGGGCAATTTGACCAAGAAGGAGAGTGATGGAGCGCTACATCAGATGACGTGGCTTCCACAATCACCCAACTAAATTGAGATGGTTTGAGGTGAGTCAGACTGCAGAGTGAAGGAAAAGCATCCAACAAGTGCTCAGCATATGTGGGAACTCCTTCAAGACCGTTGGAAAAGCATTCCGGGTTTTTGAAAATGTTATTTCACCTTTATTTAACCAAGTAGGCCAGTTGAGAACAAGTTCTCATTTACAACTGAGACCTGGCCAAGACAAAGCAAAGCAGTGCGACAAAAACAACAACACAGAGTTACACATAAACAAACGTACAGTCAATAACACAATAGAAAAATCTATGTACAGTGTGTGCAAATGTAGAAGAGCAGGGAGGTAAAGGCAATAAATAGACCATAGAGGCAAAATAATACAAATTTAGCGTTAACACTGGAGTAATAGCTGTGCAAGTAGAGATATTGGGGCGCAAAAGAGCAAGAGGATAAATAACAATATGGGGATGAGGTAGTTGGGTGTGCTATTTACAGGTTGGCTGTGGGCAGGTACAGTGATCGGTAAGCTGCTCTGACAGCTGATGCTTAAAGTTAGAGAGGGAGATCTAAGACTCCAGCTTCAGTGATTTTTGTAATTCGTTTCAGTCATAGGCAGCAGAGAACTGGAAGGAAAGGCGGCCAAAGGAAGTGTTGGCTTTGGGGATGACCAGTGAAATATACCTGCTGGAACGCGTGCTACCAGGTGAAGCTGGTTGAGGGAATGCCAAGAGTGTTCACAGCTGTCAAGGCAAAGGGTGACTACTTTGAAGAATCTCAAATATAAAATACATTTTGATTTGTTTAACACTTTTTTGGTTACTACACGATTCCATATGTGTTATTTCATAGTTTTGATGTCTTCACTATTATTCTACAATGTAGAAAATAGTAAACAAAGAAAAACCCTTGAATGTGTAGGTGTTCTAAAACTTTTGACCGGTAGTGTAGGCCTAGACGATATCCCAAAAACTAGCAATACACTGAATTCATACATTCTCAGTAATTTAAATTGTGAACACAATACAACAAATTTTTCAAATCTGAGAGGTAAACTCAATAAAGTATTTAATAATTTGCTGTGCATTTCAGATGGAATCAGGGCATTAGAATGTACCAGAGGCCACCAAAATTGAGCTTGTTTAGCAATAAATAAATTCTTAACCCGGTGGGCACGGTCCGGGGATTCCTAGCTGGCTACCTTTTCTATTTGGCTGGCTACTCTATGTGCTTAAGATTCACAGGGAATGTATTAAAAGGGCTGAAGTAGCAATACTCCAAACAGCAGCGTAATACTACCTGTCAAACATATAGAACTGATACTTGTTGAGGTGGGATTGGTGTGGGGTGTCCGTGGATGGTGTAACGGCGTTCTTCGTTTGTCGAAAGAGAGTCGGACCGAAATGCAGCGTGGTGGTTTATCATGATCTTTAATAAAGAAAACGGCGATACATTAAATAACTTATAAATACAAAAACAACAAACGGAACGTGAAACTTATTACAGCCTATCTGGTGAACACTACACAGAGACAGGAACAATCACCCACGAAAGACAAAGCGAAACTCAGGCTACCTAAATACGGTTCCCAATCAGAGGCAACGAGAAGCACCTGACTCTGATCGAGAACCGCCTCAGGCAGCCAAGCCTACACTCGACACACCCCTAATCAACCACAATCCCAATTCCTACAAAAAAAACAATACGACAACACAATAACCCATGTCACACCCTGGCCTGAACAAATAATTAAAGAAAACACAAAATACTAAGACCAAGGCGTGACAGGTGGCTTTTGATCATTATGTTGGATTACCCATTGTTAGGAAGAATTATGGTCCAAATCAGATGTTAGGTACTATATTTATTGAAGATTTTATTTGTACCCTATAAATTAAAAAATGGCCAATTTGGGTGCAATCAATTAGCTTAATTTCTCAGATATCAAATTATATTTCAACAAAATAATGTTTTAGGAATGCTAATGTTGTTGGTTTATTATTACAGAAACAATTTCAGAACAATCTGAGATGGTGGGTGATTTGGCTTGATGAAATGACATTCACACCTATCACAAACAAAGCAGAGAGAGCGAGAGTATTTGTGTGTGTATTTCTGTTGGCTAGCTTTGCTTCCTCACCGTCATACTGCATACTGAAAGCTACATGAGTTTTGACATCTGATGAAATACTAACACATTCTTTTCACATTTACAAAATTGTTGTAACAATGTAACACTACTTGGAAAGAGCAGATATGTTTAAAAGAGAATACTTCAATGTTACAAAGAGAATACTTCATTTGCTGGGCTAGAAAAAGAGAGAGACAGAGAGTAAGAGCGAGAAAGAGCATGAGCGAGAATGACCATATGTGATTATGACTCATCGTTGTTTCATCTACCGAAGGCTTTGTTTATATATATATATATATATATATATATATATATATATATATATATATATATATATATATATATATATATATATATATATATATATATATATATCGCTCTGTTTGTCCAACAACACAATTGTTCTTTGTTTGAATGTACACTACCGTTCAAAAGTTTCTAGTGTATGAGATGGATGCTGTTTTAGAGGAGATAAATACTCATAGTAAATGCTGCCACCTCAGTCTGATCATGGTGCAGTGACATCATGATTAGCATCACAGTGAAGACACAGGTTCATCCCAATATTCTCTCCTTCATCCTGAAGTGTGCACTCAGTGCCTCTTTACTTGACATCATGGGGAAATCAGCCAAGATCTCAGAAAAACAATTGTAGACCTCCACAAGTCTGGTTCATCCTTGGGAGCAATATCCAAATGCCTGAAGGTACCATGTTCATCTGTACAAACAATGGTACGCAAGTATAAACACCATGGGACCACGCAGCCGTCATACCGCTCAGGAAGGAGACGAGTTCTGTCTCCTAGAGATGAATGTACTTTGGTGCGAAAAGTGCAAGTCAATCCCACACAACAGCAAAGGACCTTGTGAAGATGCTGGAGGAAACAGGTACAAAAGTGTCTATATCCACAGTAAAGCAAGTCCAATATCGACATAACCAGAAAGGCCGCTTATCAAGGAAGAAGCCACTGCTCCAAAACCGCCATAAAAAAGCCAGACTACGGTTTGCAACTGCACATGGGGACAAAGATCGTACTTTTTGGAGAAATGTCCTCTGGTCTGATGAAACAAAAACAGAACTGTTTGGCCATAATGACCATGGTTATGGAAAAAGGGAGAGGCTTGCAAGTCAAAGAACACCTTCCCAACCGTGAAACACGGGGTTGGCAGCATCATTTTGTTGGGGTGCTTTGCTGCAGGAGGGACTGGTGCACTTCACAAAATAGATGACATCATGAGGAGGAAAATTATGTGGATATATTGAAGCAACATCTCAAGACATCAGTCAGGAAGTTAAAGCTTGGTCGCAAATGGGTCTTCCAAATGGATAATGACCCCAAGCATACTTCCAAAGTTGTGGCAAAATGGCTTAAGGACAACAAAGTCAAGGTATTGGAGTGGCCATCACAAAGCCCTGACCTCAATCCTATAGAAAATCTGTGGGCAGAACTGAAAAAGCATGTGCGAGCAAGGAGGCCTACAAACCTGACTCAGTTACACCAGCTCTGTCAGGAGGAATGTGCCAAAATTCACCCAACTTATTGTGGGAAGTTTGTGGAAGGCTACCCGAAACATTTGACCCATGTTAAACCACTTAAAGGCAATGCTACCAAATTCTAATTGAGTGTATATAAACTTCTGACCCACTGGGAATGTGAAAGAAATAAAAGCTGAAATAAAATCACTCTCTACTATTATTCTGACATTTCACATTCTTAAAATAAATAGGTGATCCTAACTGACCTGAGACAGGGAATATTTACTAGGATTAAATGTCAGGAATTGTGAAAACTGAGTTGAAATGTATTTGGCTAAGGTGTATGTAAACTTCCAACTTCAATTGTATGTAAGGGCTAGACATTCTGCTCTGTTCTGGGACAATTGTAATTTGCCTATGTCCCCCTTTGTAGCACTTGGCCATATGACTGGACAATAGCCCAGGTGTGACAAACCTAGGGCCTGTAGGACTTGTTTTGTTGATAGCGATGTCAAGAAAGCAGAGTAGTGCTTTATTACAGACAGACCACTCCCCATCTTAGCTAACGTTTGTTGTATAAATATGTTTTGACCATGACAGTTTACAATCCAGGGTTACACCAAGCAGTTTAGTCTACTCAATTTGCTCATTTTCCACATTATTCATTACAAGATTTTGTTGAGGTTTAGGGTTTAGTGAATGATTTGTCCCAAACACAATGCATTTAGTTTTTGAAATATTTATGACCAGCTTATTTATTGCTACCCAAGAAATCATCTGGTGTGTTTTGGTGCATGTGTGTGTTTCAAAATCAATTTCCTCATTTCAATCTACATCATGTTCTTGAACAATCAAAAACATAGTAGGAATTTGCCCTTGAGTACACACCTTTGTGTCTGCTGGCCTTTGAAGGGATTCTATGAAATAAGATAAGCTTCTTTAGAATGGTGATAGGGCAGGGAGACTCTAAAAGCTCAAAATGAAGCACGCATGTCCACACATAAACCACCTTATTACCTCAGTTATAAAGAATTAATGACTTCATCAGAACCATCCTATTTTTAAAAATAATTTAAAAACCACTGGACGTTATATAATGTACAATATCCTCCCCTGGCCATGAAATTGTCTTCTTTAGACACAAACTTCATCAGTAACTTTGAAACCCGGCTGGACTGTTTTATAAACAATCCTCTCCTGTCTACATTTTTATACAGTCCTCTCCTGAACATGAGTTCTCATAAGCGGAAACTCTGTTCTATAGACACAAACTAATGTTAACGACGAGGAGGAGGAGATGAGTGAGGATGGGCATTATGCCTTATTCCTGAAATATATATATTTTTTTTTTTAACAGTTTGAAGTTAATTAAATATGACTCATAATTAACTCCAAATTTCTCTCCTAGACTTAGTAAAATTAATTTGGTTTAAAAATATATTTATATTTAAGTTAACACAATAGGGAATGAGTGATAATGTACAAATCAATCTTCTGCTACTCCAAACTCACTTTTAACTACGAGGACTTTCTTAAGAATCACCACCACATTGTGTCACACTAGGAAAAGAAATGAAGAAGAATAGTTAATTGGAGGAGAGCTTCTAAAAGCTTTCAGATGTTCCGATCTCATTCTCTCTCCAAATTACTCGAAGAGAACAAATTATCTGATTTGCTAGCAGACAATAGAACAGCATACACGCTTGGCTTTCTCTTCTTCTCTGTCGGTTTTTCCCCACGTTTTGTGACAGATTTGAAACGCCTCTCTCCAGATTTAGCTTCTTAATTGGGAAGTTTAAATATAATTTCTCCATCTTTGTCTCTTCTCAGGTCTCTCTCTCTCTCTCTTAGGTTTGTAAGCTTTAGCAAAGATAGTTACCAAGATGTATAGAATTGGTCTACCCATTGAAACACCTCTTTGATCACACAAGTGTCATGGCAGCTGGACTCTCTCCTATTGACATGAATACAACCAAATACAATACAATTCTACTGGCTTGTTGGCCAGTACTCCAGGCATAAGAGGTCCCTTAGGGCCCCCAGCCGCTAGGGGCCCCCTACCACTCCAAAAAATAACTCAGTCGCGGACTCAACTTTCTGTGGAGAGTTAGAAAAGTAGAATACACAAAGTGCCATTTTGAAATTTGGTTGTGCATCAGCAGTTTTTCCACTTTTTATGTCAGTCACTGACAGTCCCTCAGTTGGCCATGTCAGATAGTCTAGCCAGCTATTATGGCTGAATACCAACCAGGAACACAGGGCATGTGCAAAGGGGCCCTGACCTCTAGGGGGCTCACATTTATTTTGTTAGTCAATCTCACTCAGATATCATTAAAATGGCATAAGTCTAGTCAAAATGTGTAGTTTTGCAGGATATTAGTTTAAAAGAAAGAAAAAATATCTCCACCCGATGGCAAAAGGAGAATAATGGACTGAAATACATTATAAATTGCTAAACTTCTCTCCACCCCATTGCAAAATGGGTATAATTGCAGAAATATTGTTTTAGAACTGCAACATGTTCTCTACTCCCCATGGCAAAACACGTAGAATTGCCGGAAATAAACAAAATAAATTCAAATGTTTCTCTCCGCCATCAAGGGGGCCACTAAAATGTCATGCCCGTGAGGTGTGGGGGTCCCCCAACCAAATCTCGCTGAGGGCCCCCAAAAGTCTAGGGCCGGCCCTGCATAGCCTTCAAACACAAGCATGCAAACACACCCATCTAAAATAGGAGGAGTCTGAGAGGAAAATGGTATAAGAATAAGGTTCCAATTGAGGTTGATGAAGTCCAAAGCACAGCAGTAAATTAATTGGTGACAGGGAAATGGCAGCAAATGAAGTAAAACGGATCCAACCGTCCATCATGATGAAATAAAGAGGAAAGAAAAACATGAGTCCACAGCTGCTGTGGTGATTTAAAGGAGGGAGAGTGAGAGGAGAGGAGAGGTTATGCACAGCATAATGATAACAGACTATGCACAAACCTAGGTAAGGATACAATTCACAACAAACCTTGCTTTTGTAGGCTTGGCTATCGCGCAGCAGCGGTGCAGGATAGAGGTGTCTCGCGCAGTCTGTGAACATTTGGTTACGTCAATTAAAATATGAAAATTAAATGTAAATTCTCATCAGTCACCGACCCATGGTTTACCTAATTATTATTAATGCACACCAATATGTATGGAATCACAATCACGCCACCAATAATTTACCATTTAAACTATTTAAACTATTTAAAACGGTTGAGATGTGTAAGTAAATAATATCAATAACAAAACATGTATACGTAAGTGATACAGTGGGGCAAAAAAGTATTTAGTCAGCCACCAATTGTGCAAGTTCTCCCACTTAAAAAGATGAGAGGCCTGTAATTTTCATCATAGGTACACCGCTGCTGACAAAGTACAGTTGTTCAGACTGATTTGCCTCATGATTTAAAATGTATGGAAACAAAAACCATTGATTTCCAAGTTTAAGAAACCAAACAACTCTATGCACAAGGACCACGCTTAACAGTTGTGTCCACGTTTTCAAAAAATTCTTAACTATCTGCTCCAAATTAAGATTCAACGATGTCTGTAGAAATCATTTTGTGTTATCCATGACTTGACACACTGACTTTAAAAAACATATTTTTTGGGTGATTGAACTACAGTAAGTGAAGTGGATTTACACCTTGCTCCGGAATTGCAGTAACATAATTTCATCATAGGTCCCTGATCTGTACTACACAGAAATGGGGTGGGTATAATTTGTGGAATGTTCCAACGGGAATATGTTCCAAAAACTTTGTAAATAACAAGGTTATCAACAAACAACGCATACAAAGTTGTATAACGGTAGAATAAGATACCAGGTTGGGAGTGGGCTATTTAATTAAAGTTTTTTACTCACCACAATTATTCCGGAAAATGCCAGTCCTCACTCTGGTAGCCTATGGACAAACATTAAGAATAACCTACGTGGTGAGTTGATGCCTATTCGTCACCTTGTTGAATTGATCATGCTACTTTGCATGAGTTGTTTGTTGGCAACCTTGTACTTCACAACGTTTTTGGAACAGATTCCTGTTGGAATGTTCCACAAATTATACCCACCCCAGAAATGCATAATTACAGTGCCTTGCGAAAGTATTCGGCCCCCTTGAACTTTGCGACCTTTTGCCACATTTCAGGCTTCAAACGTAAAGATATAAAACTGTATTTTTTTTGTGAAGAATCAAAAACAAGTGGGACACAATCATGAAGTGGAACAACATTTATTGGATATTTCAAACTTTTTTAACAAATCAAAAACTGAAAAATTGGGCGTGCAAAATTATTCAGCCCCCTTAAGTTAATACTTTGTAGCGCCATCTTTTGCTGCGATTACAGCTGTAAGTTGCTTGGGGTATGTCTCTATCAGTTTTGCACATCGAGAGACCGAATTTTTTCCCCATTCCTCCTTGCAAAACAGCTCGAGCTCAGTGAGGTTGGATGGAGAGCATTTGTGAACAGCAGTTTTCAGTTCTTTCCACAGATTCTCGATTGGATTCAGGTCTGGACTTTGACTTGGCCATTCTAACACCTGGATATGTTTATTTTTAAACCATTCCATTGTAGATTTTGCTTTATGTTTTGGATCATTGTCTTGTTGGAAGACAAATCTCCGTCCCAGTCTCAGGTCTTTTGCAGACTCCATCAGGTTTTCTTCCAGAATGGTCCTGTATTTGGCTCCATCCATCTTCCCATCAATTTTAACCATCTTCCCTGTCCCTGCTGAAGAAAAGCAGGCCCAAACCATGATGCTGCCACCACCATGTTTGACAGTTGGGATGGTGTGTTCAGGGTGATGAGCTGTGTTGCTTTTACGCCAAACATAACATTTTGCATTGTTGCCAAAAAGTTCAATTTTGGTTTCATCTGACCAGAGCACCTTCTTCCACATGTTTGGTGTGTCTCCCAGGTGGCTTGTGGCAAACTTTAAATGACACTTTTTATGGATATCTTTAAGAAATGGCTTTCTTCTTGCCACTCTTCCATAAAGGCCAGATTTGTGCAATATACGACTGATTGTTGTCCTATGGACAGAGTCTCTCACCTCAGCTGTAGATCTCTGCAGTTCATCCAGAGTGATCATGGGCCTCTTGGCTGCATCTCTGATCAGTCTTCTCCTTGTATGAGCTGAAAGTTTAGAGGGACGGCCAGGTCTTGGTAGATTTGCAGTGGTCTGATACTCCTTCCATTTCAATATTATCGCTTGCACAGTGTTCCTTGGGTTGTTTAAAGCTTGGGAAATCTTTTTGTATCCAAATCCGGCTTTAAACTTCTTCACAACAGTATCTCGGACCTGCCTGGTGTGTTCCTTGTTCTTCATGATGCTCTCTGCGCTTTTAACGGACCTCTGAGACTATCACAGTGCAGGTGCATTTATACGGAGACTTGATTACACACAGGTGGATTGTATTTATCATCATTAGTCATTTAGGTCAACATTGGATCATTCAGAGATCCTCGCTGAACTTCTGGAGAGAGTTTGCTGCACTGAAAGTAAAGGGGCTGAATAATTTTGCACACCCAATTTTTCCGTTTTTGATATGTTAAAAAAGTTTGAAATATCCAATAAATGTCGTTCCACTTCATGATTGTGTCCCACTTGTTGTTGATTCTTCACAAAAAAATACAGAGTATTTTTTTACAGTTTTATATCTTTATGTTTGAAGCCTGAAATGTGGCAAAAGGTCGCAAAGTTCAAGGGGGCCGAATACTTTCGCAAGGCACTGTATGTGTATGAATGCAACTCTCTTCATGATGATGTATCCTGAATAGGTACACAAAAGGTATAAATATGCAATATCCTCCTTTGCATATTTGAGTATTATTCTACACACTGGCTATTATTTTAATAGCTCTGCCATTAAACAAGTCCAAACCAATCATAGACGTCTATGTTTCACAAGTTTGGACATCAAAGTAGTGTAGAGCATAGTAGAGTACCATAGAGCACCGAACAGTAGAGTATAGTACAGTAGAATACAATATTATATAGTGTACTCAACTCTACTGTGCTCTACTGTGTACTGTACTCTACTGTTCTTTACTGTACTATACACTGTACTGTGCTATACACTGTTCTCTACTCAATTATACACTACTGTGCTATACACTGTACTCTACTCAATTATACACTCTACTCTACTATACTCAACTCTACTATACACTATACTCAACTACACACTGTACTCTACTATACGCTGTACTCTCTACTCTACTCTACACTTTACTCTCTACTCTACACTGTACTCTACTATACACTGTTCTTTTCTGTACTATACACTGTTCTCTACTGTACTATACACTGTTCTCTACTCTATACTGTACTCTACTATATACTGAACTCTACTATACACTGTAATCTACTGTACTCTACTATACACTGTACTCTACTCTACTATACACTGTACTCTACTATACACTGTACTCTACTATACTGTTCTTTACTGTACTCTACTATACACTGTTCTTTATTATACACTGCTCTTTACTGTACTATACACTGTTCTCTACTATACACTGTTCTCTACTGTCCTCTACTATACACTGTTCTCTACTGCACTCTACTATACAATGTTCTTTACTATACTGTTCTATACTGTACTATACACTGTACTCTACTGTACTCTACTATACACTGTTCTTTATTATACACTGTTCTTTACTGTACTATACACTGTACTCTACTATACACTGTTCTTTATTATACACTGTTCTTTACTGTACTATACACTGTTCTTTATTATACACTGTTCTCTACTATACACTGTTCTCTACTGTATTCTACTATACACTGTTCTTTACTATACACTGTTCTCTACTGTACTCTACTATACACTGTACTCTACTATACTGTTCTTTACTGTACTATACACTGTACTCTACTGTACTCTACTATACACTGTTCTTTATTATACACTGTTCTTTACTGTACTATACACTGTACTCTACTGTACACTGTTCTTTATTATACACTGTTCTTTACTGTACTATACACTGTACTCTACTATACACTGTTCTTTATTATACACTGTTCTCTACTATACACTGTTCTCTACTGTACTCTACTATACACTGTTCTTTACTATACACTGTTCTCTACTGTATTCTACTATACACTGTTCTTTACTATACACTGTTCTCTACTGTACTCTACTATACACTGTACTCTACTATACTGTTCTTTACTGTACTATACACTGTACTCTACTATACACTGTTCTTTATTATACACTGTTCTTTACTGGACTATACACTGTTCTTTATTATACACTGTTCTTTACTGGACTATACACTGTTCTTTATTATACACTGTTCTTTACTGGACTATACACTGTTCTTTATTATACACTGTTCTCTACTATACACTGTTCTCTACTGTACTCTACTATACACTGTTCTTTACTGTACTCTACTATACACTGTACTCTACTCTACTATACACTGTACTCTACTATACACTGTACTCTACTATACACTGTACTCTACTCTACTATACACTGTACTCTACTATACTGTTCTTTACTGTACTATACACTGTACTCTACTGTACTCTACTATACACTGTTCTTTATTATACACTGTTCTTTACTGTACTATACACTGTACTCTACTGTACTCTACTATACACTGTTCTTTATTATACACTGTTCTCTACTATACACTGTTCTCTACTGTACTCTACTATACACTGTTCTTTACTGTACTCTACTATACACTGTACTCTACTCTACTATACACTGTACTCTACTATACACTGTACTCTACTCTACTATACACTGTACTCTACTATACTGTTCTTTACTGTACTATACACTGTACTCTACTGTACTGTACTATACACTGTTCTTTATTATACACTGTTCTTTACTGTACTATACACTGTACTCTACTATACACTGTTCTTTACTATACACTGTTCTCTACTATACACTGTTCTCTACTGTACTCTACTATACACTGTTCTCTACTGTACTCTACTATACAATGTTCTTTACTATACTGTTCTATACTGTACTATACACTGTACTCTACTGTACTCTACTATACACTGTTCTTTATTATACACTGTTCTTTACTGTACTATACACTGTACTCTACTATACACTGTTCTTTACTGTACTATACACTGTACTCTACTATACACTGTTCTTTACTGTACTATACACTGTTCTTTATTATACACTGTTCTCTACTATACACTGTTCTCTACTGTATTCTACTATACACTGTTCTTTACTATACACTGTTCTCTACTGTACTCTACTATACACTGTACTCTACTATACTGTTCTTTACTGTACTATACACTGTACTCTACTGTACTCTACTATACACTGTTCTTTATTATACACTGTTCTTTACTGTACTATACACTGTACTCTACTATACACTGTTCTTTATTATACACTGTTCTCTACTATACACTGTTCTCTACTGTACTCTACTATACACTGTTCTTTACTATACACTGTTCTCTACTGTATTCTACTATACACTGTTCTTTACTATACACTGTTCTCTACTGTACTCTACTATACACTGTACTCTACTATACTGTTCTTTACTGTACTATACACTGTACTCTACTGTACTCTACTGTACACTGTTCTTTATTATACACTGTTCTTTACTGGACTATACACTGTTCTTTATTATACACTGTTCTTTACTGGACTATACACTGTTCTCTACTGTACTCTACTATACACTGTACTCTACTATACTGTTCTTTACTGTACTATACACTGTACTCTACTGTACTCTACTGTACACTGTTCTTTATTATACACTGTTCTTTACTGTACTATACACTGTTCTTTATTATACACTGTTCTCTACTATACACTGTTCTCTACTGTACTCTACTATACACTGTTCTTTACTGTACTCTACTATACACTGTACTCTACTCTACTATACACTGTACTCTACTATACACTGTACTCTACTATACACTGTACTCTACTCTACTATACACTGTACTCTACTATACTGTTCTTTACTGTACTATACACTGTACTCTACTGTACTCTACTATACACTGTTCTTTATTATACACTGTTCTCTACTATACACTGTTCTCTACTGTACTCTACTATACACTGTTCTTTACTGTACTCTACTATACACTGTACTCTACTCTACTATACACTGTACTCTACTATACACTGTACTCTACTCTACTATACACTGTACTCTACTATACTGTTCTTTACTGTACTATACACTGTACTCTACTGTACTGTACTATACACTGTTCTTTATTATACACTGTTCTTTACTGTACTATACACTGTACTCTACTATACACTGTTCTTTACTATACACTGTTCTCTACTATACACTGTTCTCTACTGTACTCTACTATACACTGTTCTCTACTGTACTCTACTATACACTGTACTCTACTATACACTGTACTCTACTATACACTGTTCTTTACTATACACTGTTCTTTACTGTACTATACACTGTACTCTACTATACACTGTTCTTTACTGTACTATACACTGTACTCTACAGTACTCTACTATACACTGTTCTTTACTATACACTGTTCTCTACTATACACTGTTCTCTACTGTACTCTACTATACACTGTTCTCTACTGTACTCTACTATACACTGTACTCTACTCTACTATACACTGTACTCTACTATACACTGTTCTTTACTGTACTATACACTGTTCTCTACTGTACTCTACTATACACTGTACTCTACTCTACAATACATTGTTCTCTACTATACAATGTTCTCTACTGTACTCTACTATACACTGTACTCTACTATATACTGTTCTTTACTGTACTCTACTATACACTATACTCAACTCTAATATACACTGAACTCTCTACTCTACTATATACTGTACTCTACTATACACTGTACTCTACTGTACACTGTTCTCTACTGTACACTGTTCTCTACTGTACACTGTTCTCTACCCTACTATACACTGTACTCTACACTGTTCTTTACTGTACTATACACTCTACTGTGCTATACACTTCTCTACTCAATTATACACTACTGTGCTATACACTGTTTTCTACGGTACTCTACTGTACTATACTCTACTCAATTATACACTGTACTCTACTCAATTATACACTGTGCTCTACTATACACTGTACTCTACTCAATTACACACTCTACTCTACTATACACTATACTCAACTACACACTGTACTCTACACTGTGCTCTACTCTACTATACACTGTACTCTCTACACTGTACTCTTCTACACACTGTTCTTTACTGTACTATACACTGTTCTCTACTATACAATGTTCTATACTGTCCTCTACTATACACTGTTCTCTACTCTCTACTCTACTATACACTGTTCTTTACTATACTGTTCTTTACTCTACTATACACTGTACTCTACTATACACCGTTCTCTACTGTACTATACACTGTACTCTACTGTACTCTACTATACACTGTTCTTTATTATACACTGTTCTTTACTGTACTATACACTGTTCTCTACTATACACCGTTCTCTACTGTACTATACACTGTACTCTACTGTACTCTACTATACACTGTTCTCTACTGTACTCTACTATACACTGTTCTTTACTATACACTGTTCTCTACTGTACTCTTCTATACACTGTACTCTACTATACACTGTTCTTTACTGTACTATACACTGTACTCTACTATACACTGTACTCTACTATACATTGTACTCTACTATACACTGTTCTTTACTATACTGTTCTTTACTGTACTATACACTGTACTCTACTATACACTGTACTCTACAATACAATGTGCTCTACTGTACTCTACTATACACTACTCTACTATATACTGTTCTTTACTGTACTCTACTCTACACTATACTCAACTCTACTATACACTGAACTCTACTCTACTATATACTGTACTCTACTATACACTGTTCTTTACTATACTGTTCTTTACTGTATTATATACTGTACTCTACTATACTCTACTATACACTGTTCTTTATTATACACTGTTCTCTACTATACACTGTACTCTACTATACACTGTTCTCTACTGTACTCTACTATACACTGTTCTCTACTGTACTCTACTATACAGTGTTCTCTACTGTACTATACACTGTTATTTACTGTACTATACACTGTTATTTACTGTACTATACACTGTCCTTTACTGTACTGTGCTGTTCAAACTTGTGAACCCAACTGTGGTGTATGACTAATATGATTTCTCTTTGATCCCAATTCTATTGCAATTACAAAAAAAAAAATCTGAAAATACCGTTTTGATAACGTAATTTCCAGTTTTAATCACTTAATTCAAAAACAAAATTGATATCAATAAAAGCACTACCTAATTGATAGGACTACCTTGTTACCTCTGTGAACTTTCATTATCCTCCCTCCCTCATGAATATCTTAAAGATATATGGGTTTTTGGTAACGGAATTTCAAGTCACAAGTAAATGTTTCTTAAATACAGAAGGCAGAGAAATGTCTCCAAAACTAAATATAAGTGTTGATATTAGTTGGCACAGGTCTTTAGTTCAACATTATTGTGTTATGTTGTATTTCTAATACCTTAGAAGAATTTATCTAAATCCCCCTTTCCATCTGTTAGACCAGAAATCAAAGACTTTGCTTATTCCCAATTTTTCAGTTGGAAGATTTTTGAAAAATGTATTGCAACAAAAAAATCTAGACTCAGCTTTCATTTGACACCCAATTTGATATGCTCCAATTAACTTCCCATTTTGGTGCTCATGGGTCCTTTTACATGGAAATTACCCTAGGCCTTTTTAATCCAAAATGATTGACTGGAAATAATCAATCAACACAATAGTGATGACATACTGTGCCAGCTCCATTTTAATTACAGATGCAAAGGCCTACAACTCTGCAAATAAAGCAAGCTCAGCCCTGTTAGTTCTATGGTCCAATCACAGTTGTTGTCTCTTTATCTGTGTAAAGGACCCCCCATCGCCCTGTTAGTTAAGTTTTAAAATATAATTATCAAATCAAATTTTAGTAGTCACATGCGCCGAATACAACAGTGAAATGCTTACTTACTAGCCTCTAACCAACAATGCAGTTAAAAAAACCACAAGAATAAGTAAAAGTAACAAGTAATTAAAGAGCAGCAGTAAAATAACAATGGCGAGAATATATACAGGGGGGTACTGGTACAGAGTCAATGTCCAGAGGCACCGGTTATTTGAGGTAATATGTATATGTACGTAGAGTTATTAAAATTAATATGCATAGATGATAACAACAGAGAATAGCAGGAGTGTAAAGGGGGGAGGGGCGGCAATGCAAATAGTCTGAGTAGCCATTTAATTAGGTCTTCGGGAGTCTTATGGCTTGGGGGTAGAAGCTGTTTAGAAGCCTCTTTGACCGAGACTTGGCACTCCGGTACCGCTTGTCATGCGGTAGCAAAGAGAACAGTCTTTGACCAGGGTAGCTGGAGCCGTTCACAATTTTTAGGGCCTTACTCTGACACCGCCTGATACAGAGGTCCTGGATGGCAGGAAGCTTGGCTCCAGTGATGTACTGGGCCGTTCGCACTACCCTCTGTAGTGCCTTGCGGTCGGAGGCCGAGCGGTTGCCATACCAGGCAGTGATGCAACCAGTCAGGATGCTCTCGATGATGCACCTATAGAACCTTTTGAGGATCTGAGGACCCATTTTCAGTCTCCTGAGGGGGAATAGGTTTTGTCGTGCCTCTTCACAACTGTCTTGGTGTGCTTGGACCATGTTAGTTTGTTGGTGATGTGGACACCAAGGAACTTGAAGCTCTCAACCTGCTCCACTGCAGCCCCGTCGATGAAAATGGGGGAGTGCGCGGTCCTCTTTTTCCTGGAGTCCACAATCATCTCCTCTATCTTGAGCACGTTGCGGGAGAGGATGTTGTCCTGGCACCACACGGCCAGGTCTCAGACCTTCTCCCTAAAGGCTGTCTCGTCGTTGTCGTGATCAGGCCTACCACTGTTGTGTCATCGGCAAACTTAATGATGGTGTTGGAGTTGTGCCTGGCCATGCAGTCATGAGTGAACAAGGAGTACAAGAGGGGACTGAGCATGCACCCTTGAGGGAAACCTGTGTTGAAGATAAGCATGGCAGATGTGTTGTTTCCGATCCTTATCACATGGGGGGGGCCCGTCAGGAAGTTCAGGATCCAGTTGCAGAGGGAGGTGTTCAGTCCCAGAATCCTTAGCTTATTGATGAGCTTTGAGGGCACTATGGTGTTGAACGCTGAGCTGTAGTCAATGAATAGCATTGTGTGGAGTGCAATAGAGATTGCATCATCTGTGGATCTGTTGGGCGGTATGCAAATTGGAGTGGGTCTAGGGTTTCTGGGACAATGGTGTTGTGTGCCATGACCAGCCTTTCGAAGCACTTCATGGCTACAGGCGTGAGTGCTATGGGTCGGTATTCGTTTAGGCTGGTTACCTTAGTGTTCTTGGGTACAGACACTATGGTGGTCTGCTTGAAACATGCTGGTATTACAGACTCGGACAGGGAGATGTTGAAAATGTCAGTGAAGACACTTGCCAGTTGGTAAGCGCATGCTCGGAGTACACGTCCTGGTAATCCGTCTGGCCCTGCGGCCTTGTGAGCGTTGACCTGTTTAAAGGTCTTACTCATATCGGCTGCGGAGAGCTGGTGCTCTCATGCATGTTTCAGTGTTGCTTGCCTCAAAGCAAGCATATACGTAGTTTAGCTTGACTGGTAGGCTAGTGTCACTGGGCAGCTCTTGGCTGTGCTTCCCTTTGTAGTCTGTAATGGTTTGCAAGCCCTGCCACATCCAACGAGCACCAGAGTCAGTGTAGTACGATTCGATCTTAGTCCTGTATTGATGCTTTGTCTGTTTGATGGTTCGTCGGAGGGCATACCGGGATTTCTTATAAGCTTCAGGGTTAGAGTCCCACTCCTTGAAAGCGGGAATTCCTTGGAATCGTGGAACGTATTCCAGTCTGTGCTAGTAAAACAGCTTAGCATCTGCTTCATCTGACCACTTGTTTTATTGATCTAGTCACTGGGGCTTCCTGCTTTAATTTTTTGCTTGTAAGCAGGAATGGTCAGATTTGCCAAATGGAGGGCGAGGGAGAACGTTGTATGTGATTCGGTGTGTGGAGTAAAGGTGGTCAAGAGTTTTTATTCCTCTGGTTGCACATTTAACATGCTGATAGAAATTTGGTAAAAACAGATTTAAGTTTCCCTACATTAAAGTTACTAGCTACTAGGAGCGCCGCCTCTGGGTGAGCATTTTCTTGTTTGCTTATGGCGGAATACAGCTCATTCAATGCTGTCTTAGTGCCAGCCTCTGACTGTGGTGGTATGTAAACAGCTACGAAAAATACAGATGAAAACTCTAGGTAGGTAGTGTGGTCTACAATTTATCATAAGATACTCTACCTCAGGCGAGCAATAGCTTGAGACTTCCTTAGATATCAGCAAAAGTACATAGTCCGCCGCCCCTTGTCTTACCAGACGCCGCTGTTCTATCCTGCCGGTGCAGCGTATAACCAGCCATCTGTATGTTCATAGTGCCGTCATTCAGCCATGTCTCCGTGAAGCATAAGATATTACAGTTTTGAATGTCCCGTTGGTAGTTTAATCTTCCACGTAAGTCATCTATTTTATTGTCCAAAGATTGCACGTTTGCTAGCAGAATGGAAGGAAGTGGGGCTTATTCAATCGCCTATTAATTCTCAGAAGGCAGCCCGCCCTTCCATACCCTTTTCTCCGCCTCCTCTACACGCAAATCACGGGGATCTGGGCCTGTTCCCGAGAAAGCAGTATATCGTTCACGTCAGCCTCAATAAAGGAATAAAAGGATTCTGCCAGTCTGTGGTGAGTAATCGCAGTCCTGATACCCAGAAGTGATTTTCGGTCATAAGAGATGGAAGCAGCAACATTATGTAAAAAATAAGTACAAAAATAGGTTACAAACAACGCAAATAAACAAACAAAAAACACAACTGGTTGGGGGAACGTAAAACGTCTGCCTTCTTCTCCAGCGCCATCTTAACAAGTACAAGGTTGCTGTAGTTTGACAGGGTTTTAAGGGTTTCATCATCCCTAGGGCCAGGAGTTTTCCAGTTAAAAAAAAAAACATTTTACCTGCTTAGAAAAAAAATCTGGTCCCATCATAGCCCATATAAAAGCTGTTTGTTTTACATCTGATTTATTATTGTCATACCACACAGCTAGCATCCAGAGTTTTACCTGGTTAGCCTATTAGATCAGGACAAACTCTGGGCCCCAGGAAAACAATTTGTACCCCACCACATATCCAATGTGTACTGTATCTCAAAATATTTACTTACATAGACATTTTCTTATTGTTTGTTTTGGTGGCAGGAATGGGCTTCCATACAGTAAATATGTGATGGTACATTGAATAACAGCGCGATATTATTTAGGGTAGCCAATCCGAGGATATTCCATCTGATTATCTCACATAATCACAAATAAAGGACCATTAAATGCCAACACTGGAAGAAGAATAGCCTAGTGGTGGCATTCTCAAAGAGCAGAGGAATGTGACAGAATTATTGTGCAAACAAAATAAAATCAATAACAGCAAACCTACTCGCCAACCGGACAACACTGTATGAATGCCTAGGCTATTTAGCCTTAGCTGACATGAAATATATTCAGAATAAAGCAGCTGATTCGCTATGGGTCCATATCGCACATACTATTTTTGAAGTAGGCTAATGTCACACCCACCTTATTTTTATGCTGTAGAAATACTGTCAGTTATGTATTTATGTAGGCTACAGTGATCGTGGAGTGCAGATATTCACACAATCCGTATAGTCTCAGCTATTCCATCAAGACATGCGTCGTCTCTGTGATCATTTTTTATATAAGGCGCAGCAGTTACAATGTAGCCAGACATTTACATTTTCCGAAGTTCTCCGCGGCGATGAAACGCTCACTTCCCCCGTTCAAAATGCACACACGGTGCAGAGCAAAAAAAGATCACCCACCGGCGCTTTCTCCCAGGCTCAATGGTGATGATGTTTAGTATATTTCATAGCGCCCATCCGCATATGTATGCTTCACTGACTTCCGCGTTACAATTGAGTGAAAAAAAATAGGACGTGTAGAAAAAACGGCTTTAACGTCAGAGAAGGGGGGGCTTACTTTTCTCTTCTTTTGATAGATTTAAACACAATTTGAATCACCATGGCCACAACCATAAACTCTCAACTCCATCTGCCTGATAGATTAAAATACAATATGAATTTAATTCGGTTTTAAAGTCATAAAGCATCTGAGGAAATATTAAACTGCTACTGTGTTTTCCACTTGATTGAATAAGAAACATATTTTTTTGGTCAACTCATGACATCAACTCCGACAGATTTATCCAATGCCAACTCCATCAGACAGATGAATGTGTTTATTGGGGATTTTCAAATGAATCATTTTCCCTCTATTGCATATGTTTGTAATTAACTTGTATTTTTTTACAGGAAAAAATGGCTGTTTTGAGTATCGACTAAACCCTTAGTCAACTCAGTCACTGATGACTAAACCCTTAAAATACATTTTTTGTTTATATTGTAATCACTGTTCTGCAACATATGTTCAAACAATTGAAGTATTTACAGTGCTAGACCCAAGGGATAATGTTTGCTTTATAAATTTTGTTTTATGTTCTAAATCTAGAAAAACATGCCAAAATGCGAACTAAATTAGCCTCTGAGAATTTAATATACCTATAAAACAAAACAAAAATAAGTTTGGAGATGTATATTACATAATTGAATAATCTAATGTTAGCATTAAGCAATCGAGGCCTTTAAACACTTGTTGGACAATAATTGTACAAATGAAATGCCTTTTATGGTGTCTGACCGAATTGACATACAGTGCCTTGCGAAAGTATTCGGCCCCCTTGAACTTTGCGACCTTTTGCCACATTTCAGGCTTCAAACATAAAGATATAAAACTGTATTTTTTTGTGAAGAATCAACAACAAGTGGGACACAATCATGAAGTGGAACAACATTTATTGGATATTTCAAACTTTTTTAACAAATCAAAAACTGAAAAATTGGGCGTGCAAAATTATTCAGCCCCCTTAAGTGAATACTTTGTAGCGCCACCTTTTGCTGCGATTACAGCTGTAAGTCGCTTGGGGTATGTCTCTATCAGTTTTGCACATCGAGAGACTGAATTTTTTTCCCATTCCTCCTTGCAAAACAGCTCGAGCTCAGTGAGGTTGGATGGAGAGCATTTGTGAACAGCAGTTTTCAGTTCTTTCCACAGATTCTCGATTGGATTCAGGTCTGGACTTTGACTTGGCCATTCTAACACCTGGATATGTTTATTTTTGAACCATTCCATTGTAGATTTTGCTTTATGTTTTGGATCATTGTCTTGTTGGAAGACAAATCTCCGTCCCAGTCTCAGGTCTTTTGCAGACTCCATCAGGTTTTCTTCCAGAATGGTCCTGTATTTGGCTCCATCCATCTTCCCATCAATTTTAACCATCTTCCCTGTCCCTGCTGAAGAAAAGCAGGCCCAAACCATGATGCTGCCACCACCATGTTTGACAGTTGGGATGCTGTGTTCAGGGTGATGAGCTGTGTTGCTTTTACGCCAAACATAACATTTTGCATTGTTGCCAAAAAGTTCAATTTTGGTTTCATCTGACCAGAGCACCTTCTTCCACATGTTTGGTGTGTCTCCCAGGTGGCTTGTGGCAAACTTTAAACAACACTTTTTATGGATATCTTTAAGAAATGGCTTTCTTCTTGCCACTCTTCCATAAAGGCCAGATTTGTGCAATATACGACTGATTGTTGTCCTATGGACAGAGTCTCCCACCTCAGCTGTAGATCTCTGCAGTTCATCCAGAGTGATCATGGGCCTCTTGGCTGCATCTCTGATCAGTCTTCTCCTTGTATGAGCTGAAGGTTTAGAGGGACGGCCAGGTCTTGGTAGATTTGCAGTGGTCTGATACTCCTTCCATTTCAATATTATCGCTTGCACAGTGCTCCTTGGGATGTTTAAAGCTTGGGAAATCTTTTTGTATCCAAATCCGGCTTTAAACTTCTTCACAACAGTATCTCGGACCTGCCTGGTGTGTTCCTTGTTCTTCATGATGCTCTCTGCGCTTTTAACGGACCTCTGAGACTATCACAGTGCAGGTGCATTTATACGGAGACTTGATTACACACAGGTGGATTGTATTTATCATCATTAGTCATTTAGGTCAACATTGGATCATTCAGAGATCCTCACTGAACTTCTGGAGAGAGTTTGCTGCACTGAAAGTAAAGGGGCTGAATAATTTTGCACGCCCAATTTTTCAGTTTTGAATTGTTAAAAAAGTTTGAAATATCCAATAAATGTCGTTCACTTCATGATTGTGTCCCACTTGTTGTTGATTCTTCACAAAAAAATACAGTTTTATATCTTTATGTTTGAAGCCTGAAATGTGGCAAAAGGTCGCAAAGTTCAAGGGGGCCGAATACTTTCGCAAGGCACTGTATATCCAGTTAGTTGCATTTGATGAAAAAAAGTTTTAATTGTCCTGTCTTTCAAGAATCCTCGAGCTCTAAAACAGCAACAACAAAAAATCTCAGCCTCATGGCAAAAATGTATGAAAAAACGCATGAAACTGCGTTAACCACTGTTGATAGGGGATTGTCATATTCATGGTGAGATATTTACATGATGATGATGATGATGATGATGAAGATTATGAAGTTGAGGATGATTTAGGATTTTAGTTGACTGTTAAAATGTACATACATCTGACAATTGGAAACCAAGGTTGGTTGTCTCACAGGTTGGTTGTCACATTGCTGAGAATATTTTGTCAGGGGGTGGTTGGGAGATTATATTTAAACTCCTAGCAAACGTTGTGACAACCAATAGCATACTGTATAACTTCCAATCCCTGCGATGGGGCTGGTAGTCACAAGTGGACAGAGTGTGTTTGATGGCTTATAACCCCATGTTGGGACCAAAACGGTCCCCATTTCAACCCAAGACGTTGGTCTTTATCCTAATATTGAAAAGAGTCTTGTAAGATATACTGGTGCTGAGAAATACACAAGAGTAAAAAGCCCCGGTCTCCTCTAGCCATACTCTGACGAAGCAAGAGATGATGTATTCATTAGGTTTCTTCTTCTAAGACATATAATAAAACATACAGTACATACTGAATAAACACTATGGCTAACCTGAAAATGTTACTTTGATTCTAAACCCATAGGCCTACATGTTAAAGTCTTATACTGAATGGTGAGTGAATCACCCTAATCTAACAATTTATCCTCTGTTGACAGAGCGCTCCTGCTCCATCTCTGAGAGGCCTGTCAATGTGTTTGGTGTGATTAATGATTCCCAGTCCGTCTCTGTGTGGCTGGGGTCTGGGGCAGGACAACAGGGCCTCTGTGTGTGTCTGGAGTGTGTGGGCACCTCACAGGGATGGGAGGGTGCCAAAGGGACACGTGTGTCTGGGCCACAAGTGAGTTTGTGTGTGTGGAGTGTGTGCGTACGTTCAAGAGAGAGAGCGAGAGAAATAAAGAGAGAGGGGAATAGAGACGGAGCGAGGGGAATAGAGATGGAAAGAGAGGGAAAAAGAGAGAGAGAGCATGATTAAAAAACACTGATTGTCAAGGACAGAAATGCATTTCAATCCATAGACTTATTGCAAGAGAGAGCGGGAGAGAGCGAGAGAGAGAGAGAAAAATACACAGAAAGAGAGAGAGAGAGAGAAAGACACAGAAAGAGAGAGAGAGAGAGAGAGAGAGAGAGAGAGAGAGAGAGAAAGACACAGAAAGAGAGAGAGAGAGAGAGAGAGAGAGAGAGAGCTTATGGGCTCCTGAGTTCTTCTGAAAAATTATAGAATTAGAGTTGGATAAATGTAGATAAACTCACATTTTTTTGCAAGGACTTATACAGGATACTAACCTCAACAATAAAACCTTCAATCGAAATCAAAAATCCATATCTAAAACCTTGATTTTGGACAAAATTACCTGAATGGACTATTACTACCAAGGACTATTAAGAAAAAACTTAGAACAAACCAAAACCTGCAGAAGAAACACACCGGAACCTGGAAATACCATCCAAGACAATACTGAGTGAGTAATATTCTGTCTGAAGCTACTTCTGAAGCCAAAAAGTAAAAGACAATCATCTCTAGGTAATTTTGTTACATAAAGCTAAGTAAATAAGTACACTAAACTACCAAGCTGCTAGGACAGAACAGACCTGGCAGCAACTTCAATTAGTACTGAAGTGTGAAGTCAGATGTGTGAAAACTATTGAGCCCAACAATGGCAGGAAAGTTTCACAACCCCCACTCCACCCCAAAGACTTATTCCTGTCCAGAGGACATTACAATACAGTACCCCATGGATATGAAAAATAACACTGCAAGGAATACGTTTTTAAAAAAGGACAATCCAGAGACACTATTTGCTGACTGCTACAAGGAGGGGAACGTAAGCAACTTAATTTCCCACAAGACCATCCCCTGGCATGGTGCCATATTAACACAGACCATCCCCTGGCATGGCACAGAGCTATATTAACACAGACCATCCCCTGGCATGGCACAAAACTATAAGAGCACGCTACCCTATGTCAAGAGAGAGGGTATTGGCCCAGGGTGGAAACTAAACAGAATACTAGACATTGAGGAAATTGAAACAACTTCTGTCAACATGTACAAGTCTGGGACAGTAATGGGGCAGGGCATCCTCATGCAGTTCCAGCAGGGCTTTTTACGGGATCAGAGAGAGAGCAGGTAGCGCTCTCTCTCTGTGACGACTCCCCCATCCTGAGTGAGTCTGATCACACCTCTTCAAACTGTCCTGCAGATGAGGATAGTCCCCCCCCCCAGCACTGAACACACCCAGGTCCCACAACTGCACTTTCCCTTCATCATTTTATATTATATTTTTATTTCACCTTCATTTAACCAGGTAAACTAGTTGAGAATAAGTTCTCATTTACAACTGCGACCTGGCCAAGATTAAGCAAAGCAGTGCGACACAAACAACAACACAGAGTTACACATGGAATAAACAAACATACAGTCAATAACACAATAGAAAAGTTACAGTGTGTGCAAATGAGGTAGGATAAGGGAGGTAAGGCAATAAATAGGCCATAGTGGCGAAATAATTACAATTTAGCAATTAAACACGGGAGTGATAGATGTGCAGAAGATGAATGTGCAAGTAGAGATACTGGGGTGCAAAGGAGCAAATAAAAAAATAACAGTATGGGGATGAGGTAGATGGATGGGCTATGTACAGGTGCAGTGATCTGTGAGCTGCTCTGACAACTGGTGCTTAAAGTTAGAAAGGGACATTTGAGTCTCCAGCTTCAGTCATTTTTGCAATTCGTTCCAGTCATTGGCAGCAGAGAACTGAAAGGAAAGGCAGCCAAAGGAGGAATTGGCTGTGGGGGTGACCAATAAAATATGGTCACCCCCACACGCTGGAGCGCGTGCTATGGGCGGGTGTTGCTATGGTGACCGGTGAGCTGAGATAAGGCGGGGCTTTACCTAGCAAAGACTTATAGATGACCTAGCGCCAGTGGGTTTGGCGATGAATATGAAGCGTGGGCCAGCCAATGAGAGCAAACAGGTCACAGCGGTGGCTAGTATATGACAAAACAGATGGCACTGTGATAGACTGCATCCAATTTGCTGAGTAGAGTGTTGGAGGCTATTTTGTAAATCACATCGCCGAAGTCAAGGATCGGTAGGATAGTCAGTTTTACGAGGGTATGTTTGGCAGCATGAGTGAAGGATGCTTTGTTGCAAAATAGGAAGCCGATTCTAGATTTAATTTTGGATTGGAGATGCTTAATATGAGTCTGGAAGGAGAGTTTACAATCTAAACAGACACCTAGGTATTTGTAGTTGTCCACATATTCTAAGTCAGAACCATCCAGAGTAGTGATGCTGGACGGGTGGGCGGGCAGGTGCGGGCAGTGATTGGTTGAAGAGCATGCATTTAGTTTTACTTGCATTTAAGAGCAGTTGGAGGCCACGGAAGGAGAGCTGTATGGCATTGAAGCTTGTCTGGAGGTTAGTTAAACACAGTGTCCAAAGATCTCTCGCTCTCTCTTGCAATAAATCTATGGATTGATGGGCTTAGAATATGTGGACAACTACAAATACCTAGGTGTCTGGAATCGGCTTCCTATTTCGCAAACAAAGCATCCTTCACTCATGCTGCCAAACATACCCTCGTAAAACTGACTATCCTACCGATCCTTGACTTCGGCGATGTGATTTACAAAATAGCCTCCAACACTCTACTCAGCAAATTGGATGCAGTCTATCACAGTGCCATCTGTTTTGTCACCAATGCCCCATATACTACCCACCACTGCGACCTGTATGCTCTCGTTGGCTGGCCCTCGCTTCATATTTGTCGACAAACCCACTGGCTCCAGGTCATCTATAAGTCTTTGCTAGGTAAAGCCCCGCCTTATCTCAGCTCACTGGTCACCCCCAAAGCCAATTCCTACTTTGGCCGCCTTTCCTTCCAGTTCTCTGCTGCCAATGACTGGAATGAATTGCAAAAATCACTGAAGCTGGAGACTCATATCTCCCTCACTAACTTTAAGCATCAGCTATCAGAGAAGCTTACAGATCATTGCATCTGTAAATAGCCCATCCAACTACCTCATCCCCATATTATTTGTTTTATTTGCTCCTTTGCACCCCAGTATCTCTACTTGCACATTCATCTTCTGCACATCTATCAGCAAATGTGTTTAGTTAAAATTACATTATTCAACTCAATACAATATGTATTCCATAAGGCCTTATTTTGAGGGCCGAGTTGAAACGTGTTTACAGTCCACATCAGGCCTGCAGGTAGGGTTTGAAAATTCCAGTAACTTTCCCAAAATTACCTGATGTTTTCACAGAAAACCTGGGAATTTTGGAAAAGTTATCAGAATTTTGCAACCCTACCTGCACGTCACATTATGCTGACTTGCAAAGTGATATGTAATTCCTATTGAAATCCAACCAGAGTTAGGATATCCAACAGTTGGAATTTATTCACCCGCAACATGCATTTAGAATGACTGTTAGAGTTAGGAACAATGTGAGGTGACTACTTACACATCAAGTCACTGGAACAACCCTTTCAGTAACAGGTGCAAAAAAATCTAACTGGATTAGTTTAGAAACATGCATGTTATTTATCTTTGGGTAGCATACAATAAATCAAAAACACAGATATTAAAAACAATTCCCCAAAATCTATTGTTGTTTTACAGTAACTTGGCTGCCAGTAAGTTATGGGGGAAAATATGCTCATAGTGTTTGCTGTTACTGTAATCCAGTGATGGTACCATTACAGGTACTGTAATCTATTGTAATAAAATATTACATTTATCATATTTTTTCTATTGCTTCAGAGGATGTGCTTTGATTTTGTTGCCCGTGTGCTTTTTGTATGGCATTCTAGTTTGAATATTCACAAATACAGTAAGTGAACTACTAGTGTTTTATGTAGTATTTTTTAACCACAATGCAATGTAATTTACGGTAATTGACTGTATTCAGTTTATACAGTATGTTACTGTTGATTATACAGTAATATACTGTGAACATTACAGGACTTTTTTTTCTACAGTGTAGCTAACTGTCTGTTAGAATGTAACAAATATGAGAGACAGTGCCCTGCTTTTCAAAATGAACATAAAATGAAGTAGAGCACGCACTCACATAACAAATGTTTTGCTGTATACCGTGGTACATCCTCAACAGATAACTCAACTTCAACTCGATTTCAATCGATTGAGAATGTTTCCTCCTTTATCTGATTGGTTGGAATAGCAGCCTCGTGAGCCCGTTTCACAGCAACTCTCCTGGCTTACTGATTTGAATTGTCTTTGCAAATGAACCCTGCAGCACATGTACACAATACAGCATATAAACTCATGATAATAATCAATATGAAAATATTCAAAACAAAGCTCACTTCAATTACATAATTTACTTTGGTAACCTATCTATTGTCTTCCTATCGATCTAACCTATCGTTATCCCGAATATCACATTTCGGTCACAAACCATTGCGCTGGAGGTTGGACATATTTTAGAGGAGTATCAACCAGAGACCAAGGATGCGTCCCAAATGGCACCGTATTCCCTTTATGGTGCACTACTTTTTACTGGGGCCTATAGGCTCTGGTCAAAAGTAATGCTCTAAGTAGGGAATAGGCTTTCATTTGAGACGCAACCCAAGAGCCAAGCCTTTAGTCCAGACTGGGAGGATCAGCCCTGAGCAATACCGTCCTACCATCTGGGCTGTTCTGGCACTATTAGAAACAGACTGCCTGGCCATGGTCTACATCTGGGGAGTGTGTGTGTGTGTGTGGTTGGATCAACCATGTGAATCCATTTATGGAGACATCAGATCGTTTTCTAATTTTCCTACGAGTGAGATTTGGAGCAGTGTTCTACCTTTTCCATGGTAATGGAATACTGATTTTGTAACGATAGCACATTTTAAGATGTGAGTGGTTAACGGATCCTTTCCTTTTCCCTTGCCAAAGACCGGCTTGATTATATTTCTCCCAGACACACACACTGCTATGACAAGTTGGTGAGGTCAAGAGTGTATAACAGAGTTTTTATATCCACAGATAAGGTCTAGACCCTGTCATGAGAGAATCTGAGTGCAGAAATCTGTTTCCCAGCCACTGTATCTCTACTCAGACAACTTATTCAGGAAACTATCTAAATCAATTTCCTGAATGAGTTGTGGATAATTACACTTTGAATAAACATTTCCCATAACCATAGATCTAGGATTAACTATCCCTCCCAAACCCTCAATGATTAGGTGGTAAACGCATAACCAACCTTGGATTATGATGTCCTTCAATGGTGGATGCAGAACCAGGCCAGTCTAATACAGCTCAGTTTGGCGCTATATTGTGTGAATCAGGCACAAGAGTATTGGGTCTGAGAATACAACTTTAGTTTTTGACATTGTTTCATTGACAGGGTGAACCCTTTAAGAAGGGCCTTCTCCATAGCAAGGGGTGCTGTAATATGCTCTCCTCCTGTCTGCCCCTTCCTCCTGCTCAAATTGCCATCGATAAAATGCAATTGTGTTCATTGTCCATAGCTTATGCCTGCCCATACCATAACCCCAACGCCACAACAGGGCACTCTGTTCACAACGTTGACATAAGCAAATCACTCGCCCACACAACGCCATACACAGTCTGCAGTTGTGAGGCCGGTTGGACGTACTGCGAAATTCTCTAAAATGACGTTGGAGGTATTAAATTAACATTAAATTATCTGGCAACAGCTCTGGTGGACATTCCAGCAGTCAGCATGACAATTCCAAACTTCGCCAAAACTCGGTGTGACAAAACTGCACATTTTAGTGGCCTTTTATTGTCCCCAGGACAAGGTACACCTGTGTAATTTTCATGCTGTTTAATCAGCTTCTTGATATGCCACACCTTTCAGGTGGATGGACTATCTTGGCAAAGGAGAAACGCTCACTAAGAGGGATGTAAACACATTTCATTTGAGAGAAATATGCTTTTTGTGCATATGGACAATTTCTAGGATTTTGTATTTCAGCTCATGAAACCAACACTTTACATGTTGTGTTTATATTTTTGTTCAGTGTGGGTTCTACTATCGTACTACCACTACTAGTATAGCGCACTACATTTGACCAGAGCCCAACCCCCTGTTCCCAACCGTGCACATATTTTGACCAGAGCCCTAGTAGCTAGTAAGTAAGCCTTGACTAAGTAAGCCTTGTCCAAACCTTAACATCTCATAGGACAGGAGCCTATCTCCTGTTTCTGTAGCAATATAATACACTGCTCAAATAAAGGGAACACTAAAATAACACATCCTAGATCTGAATGAATGAAATATTATTAAATACTTTTTTCTTTACATAGTTGAATGTGCGGACAACAAAATCACACAAAAATTATCAATGGAAATCAAATTTTATCAACCCATATAGGTCTGGATTTGGAGTCACACTCAAAATTAAAGTGGAAAACCACACTACAGGCTGACCCAACTTTGATGTAATGTCCTTAAAACAAGTCAAAATGAGGCTCAGTAGTGTGTGTGGCCTCCACGTGCCTGTATGACCTCCCTACAACGCCTGGGCATGCTCCTGATGAGGTGGCGGATGGCCAACTCCTGGACAGTCTGTGGTGTAACGTGGCGTTGGTGGATGGAGCGAGACATGATGTCCCAGATGTGCTCAATTGGATTCAGGTCTGGGGAACGGACGGGCCAGTCCAGAGCATCAATGCCTTCCTCTTGCAGGAACTGCTGACACTCCAGCCACATGGGGTCTAGCATTGTCTTGCATTAGGAGGAACCCAGGGCCAACCGCACCAGCATATGGTCTCACAAGGGGTCTGAGGATCTCATCTCGGTACCTAATGGCAGTCAGGCTACCTCTGGCAAGCACATGGAGGGCTGTGCGGCCCCCCAAAGAAATGCCACCCCACACCATGACTGACCCACCACCAAACCGGTCATACTGGAGGATGTTGCAGGCAGCAGAACGTTCTCCATGGCGTCTCCAGACTCTGTCACGTGCTCAGTGTGAACCTGAACCTCATCTGTGAAGAGCAGGGCGCCAGTGACGAATTTGCCAATCTTGGTGTTCTCTGCTGGAGGTCATTTTGCAGGGCTCTGGCAGTGCTCCTCCTGCTCCTCCTTGCACAAAGGCGGAGGTAGCGGTCCTGCTGCTGGGTTGTTGCCCTCCTCCACGTCTCCTAATGTACTGGCCTGTCTCCTGGCGCCTCCATGCTCTGGACACTACGCTGACAGACACAGCAAACCTTCTTGCCACAGCTCGCATTGATGTGCCATCCTGGATGAGCTGCACTACCTGAGCCACTTGTGTGGGTTGTAGACTCCGTCTCATGCTACCACTAGAGTGAAAGCACCGCCAGCATTCAACAGTGACCAAAACATCAGCCAGGAAGCATAGGAACTGAGAAGTGGTGGTCACCACCTGCAGAAACACTCCTTTATTTGGGGTGTCTTGCTAATTGCCTATTCCATTTGCACAACAGCATAAGACATTTATTGTCAATCAGTGTTGCTTCCTAAGTGGACAGTTTGATTTCACAGAAGTGTGATTGACTTGGAGTTACATTGTTGTTTAAGTGTTCCCTTTATTTTTTTGAGCAGTGTATATAAAAAAATATATTTCCACAATACAAGGTAAGAAAAATACTGTGAAAATTATGATAATGCCCTTTTAGTATAAGATCTATTTGAAGAGACCGCATTAAATTTCAGCCTGTTTTGAGGGGATGGCGTTTTGGCCTGACATCACCTGGTGGTAAATTATATAATAGACCAATAAGAAAGAGTTCCAAAACTCTAAGCTAATAACAGCACATTTTCAGTTTCCCCCTCCCCACTCAGTCTTAGCAAAATTCTTGCTTGAGAAATTGCACTTTGCTAAGAAGCTATTTTGGTTTCTCTTTGATAATTTCAATTTAAAACAATCACTCTAAGGTACTTAATTTTTAGCCAGAAATGATTTGATAGAGAAAACAGCTGCATTGGACCTATAAGCTACATTCAAGTACAATGACAACTGCTGAACCTGTAATGGCTGCATCCACATTAGACATTTACATTCCAGTCATTTCACAGATGCTCTTTACACAGACAAATGACCAGTTCTTGTAATCACTTTTTATTTTTTTACTATTCATTCAAACAAGTTAACACAGCCATATGTTAGATTATTCCAGCCCTCCAATATAGTAACTAAATGTTTTTTGCAACAGCTGTGCAATTTAAAAAACCATTTATTTTTATGGCAACCATAAACCAAAATTCTATATTCCCTTCCCCTGCTACCATACAGCATGTTTGACATGCTATTTGCATACTTATGTCAAAGCTGATCTTGAATTAACATGAAAGTAATCCATTTGATAGTTTCTCATCAACGAGGAGTGTTCAGTATTAGTTCATTTAGTAGAAGACGCGTTGTAACATTGATGCCAGAAGTGGCGAGGAGAGAGTGCCTTCAGAAAGTAGTCACACCACTTTACTTTTTCCACATTTTGTTGTTACAATCTGAATTTAAAATGGATTACATTGAGATTTGTTTGAAACCTACACACAGTACCCCATGTCAAATTGGAATTGTTTTTTTTAGAAATGTTTACAAATAAAATGATAAGCTGAAATATCTTGAGTCATTATTCAACCCCTTTGTTATGGCAAGCCTAAATAAGTTCAGGAGTAAAACTGTGCTTAAGCCACAAACTGCATGGATTCACTCTGTGAGCAATAATATTGTTTAACATGATTTTTGAATGACTACCTCATCTCTGTACCACACACACAATTATCTGTATGGTACCTCAGTCAAGCAGAGACCTTCAAACAAAGATTCAACCACAAAAGGCCAGGGAGTTTTTCCAATGCCTGGCAAAGAGGCACCTATTGGTACATAATTGGGCTTTATATCTTTTGGCCATGTGAAACCGCTCTTAAATTTGGCCCATGGAGCTGGTAGGCAGCCATATTGGAAAACTACTGCCCTAGTGTTTCAGCTACTAAAAAGCAGACATTGAATATCCCTTTGAGCATGGAGAAGTAAATTACACGTTGGATGGTGTATCAATACACCCAGTCACTCCAAAAAAATACAGGCGCTCTTCCTAACCCAGTTGCTGGAGAGGAAGGAAACCGCAAAGGACTTCACCATGAGGACAATGGTTACTTTAAAACAGTTACACAGTTTAATGGCTGTGATGGGGGGGGGGGGGGGGGGATCTGAGAATGTATCAACAACATTGTAGTTACTCCACAATGCTAACCTATTTGCTGAGTGCAAAGAAGGAATCCTGTACAGAATAAAAATATTTCGTAACATGCATCCTGTTTGCAACAAGGCACTAAAGTAATACTGCAAAACATGTGGCAAAGCAATTAACATTGTCCTGAATACAAAACGTTAGATTTGGGGATCCAATGCAACACATTATTGATTACCACTCTCCATATTTTCAAGCAAAGTGGTGGTTGCATCATGTTATGGGTATGCTTGTAATCGTTAAGGCCTGGGGAGTTTATCAGGATAAAAACATTTACTAAATGGAGCTAAAAAGGTAGGCAAAATCCTAGAGGAAAACCTGGTTCAGTCTGCGTTCATACAGATACTGGGAGATTAATTCACCCTTGAGCAGGACAATAACCTAAAACACAAGGCTTAAATCTACTTAATCATCTATGGTAAGACCTGAAAATGGTTGTCTAGCAATAATCAACAACCACATTTGACAGAGCTGGAAGAATTCTTAAAAGAATAATGCGCAAATATTGTACAATCCAGGTGTACAAAGAGACTTACAGCTGTAATCGCTGCCAAAGGTGATTCAAACATCCATTGACTCAGGGGTGTGAATACTTAAGTAAATGAGATATTTCTGTATTTCATTTTCAATAAAGGTGCAAAAATGTCTGAAAACAGGTTTTCACTTTGTCAATATGGGGTATTGTGTATAGATGGCTGTAACAAAATGTGGAATAATTCAAGGGTTTTGAATACTTTCTGAAGGTACTGGATATAAAAACATGATTGACAGTAATACAACAAAAACACTTAATTCAAATGACAAACACAGAACTGCAAGAGCCTACAAAAAAAAAAAAAGTCAAACATTGGTATATAAATATGATAATTCTAAAGTGCATCTCTCAAAGACTTGTCGCATGAAAAAGTGATCTGCAGTCTTATTTTAAGAAAAACAAATCTGACAAAATTAAAATAAAATAAAATACGGATAACGTTTACGCTTGGAGATGTGCACTTCTGTTCTGTTAAAACATGAAATAAACTGACATCTTCTGCTTTAAAAAAACATGATGTATAGTACATGCAATACTTTTTTGCTAAGGAAAAATATCAAGGTTACAATATACGAAGAAAGTGGATCACCAATTTGTTCACATTGTCCGGAGCAGAGGTGATAGCTAGCTAATAAAGTTTGTGTGCTAATATTCTCTGTTCTGTTTTGTTCACACTTGGCATTTCGATGTCATTAAGTCAAACTTGGTGATTAAAAAGCACACAATGGTGATCAAGATCCTTCCTTCCTTCCTTTTTGTTTTTAATCATTCAGGTAAATCGAGGAAGGAGGAGTGCAGGGAGAGAGGGGGGGACAGGGGGAGGGGCTCAGATCTTGGGCAGCTTGGGAGCGTTGACGATGGGATTAGTTTCCTGGAGGAAGCGGCGTCCGGCGCTCTTGTAGTTGTACGTGCAGTCGTGGGTCTCTGCGTAGCGGTGGGTGGCGCAGAAGTTGTTACCACACCTGAGAAAACAGAGGAACACAACAGCCCTATTTATATATGCCACTCGGGCTCTTATCCAAAGTGACTTACAGTACAATGAGAGCATACCTTTTTAATTACAGTACAATGACAGCATACTTACATTTTTTGGGGGTGTTTAGGAGGTCACAGCAGGAATTGAACCCACAACTTTAGCCTTGCTAGTGCTGTGCTCTTACCAACTGAGCGACACAAAATTATTAGAAACCCATGTCTTTTATGGCCATATGGAATCTGGCTGGTAAAGGGTCCTTCTAAACATCATCAATACCTTGATGTCTGCATTTTCAATCAATTACAAAATGGATTACATCTCAGTTGACACATTCAGTAAATTATGAGCCCAGTACTGAAACACCGTATTATCTAGAGATTCTTGTGGACACTTATCTCTAACTTTAAAAAAAAGCTCTAACCCTTCTCTATCCCAGAGGAACTGAAATAGAGATAACAATCCAATTGTGTAGAAAAACTGGACTTCGGCCTCCCGAGTGGTAGAGCGGTCTAAGGCACTGCATCTCAGTGCGTCACTGCAGTCCCTGGTTTGAATCCAGGCTGCATCACATCCGGCCGTGATTGGGAGTCCCATAGGGCGGCAAACAATTGGCCCAGCGTCGTCCAGCTTTGTCCGTCATTGTAAATAATAATTTGTTCTTAACTGACTTGCCTAGTTAAATAAAGGTTCAATTTAAAAAAATAAGGCCCACTCCACATTGCTTTAACTGTGACTCATATCGGTTTTCAAATAAGGGAGACTATAGACCAGGGATCAACCAGAGTCAGCCGAGGGAGGATTTTTTCTTGAGCGGATGGCCAGGGGGCTGGAACATAATTACAAATCATTTGCAGACTGAAAACTGATCGCAAGAAGCCTAAAACATAATTTCAAACCTTGCATAGAATCACATAGCTCTCTATTATTTGCGGGAATACTTTGGAATGGATTTTGCAAATTACAATAATTTGGAGTTGATTTGCTGGTGTTTTACAACAAACCTACTAAAGATAGACGATTGAGACACACACACCAAGTGGAACACTTATCACAGTTAGATTACTCAGCACTAACCAATCACAACTTCAATTTTTTGAACACAGCTTGACTCCAACAGACAGTTATAGCATTATTTATATATAAAAAATATGTTTTTTAAAGCGAGAGAGCGAGAGAGAGATGTACCTGCACTCGTAGCTGGTGGCGAGACCAGTCTTCTTGCCACAGAGAAAGCAGTGTTTAAAACTCTTCTTCTTCCTGCTCAGCGGGACCTTGACTGGAGGCAGGTGATATGTCGGGGTGCCTGGAAGAGATAGTAACACAAGATAGTTGTGTTCTACTTTGAGGAAAGAAGTTCTGGTTTACTTTGAGTAAACTAAATAATATAGTAAGCCAAGAACACTGAATAAAACATATCAGGAGCAGTCAGGCCTGGTGTATCAACATGAAATTATGTTTAGTTACCTAACTATTACTACGGCAACCAGTAAACGAAGAGACTTTTAAAACAAATGTATCTATTGGGTCTGGTGAGGGAATCGCATGGAAATGGTTCTTTTCCTACTATTAGTAGCTTAGACACTAAAACTTGTTTTAAAAAGATATGGAAATATTAACTGAAGGATATCCCTCGTTCCCGTGTGGAAATATTTAATTATATACATTGTTAAAGTTTTTCCCCCCAAAACACATATTTCACACTCTTTCACAAGCTGTGAAAACTGTTCTCTTTTCCAGCTCATAACTATTCCAACACAAGTCACTCTCTGCCTAAGACAATCACACCCGTGGATGCAACCTTGTTCAGTTTACAAGGCGTGGAGATAAGGTTCATGGGCAAGGGTAACAGGACAGAGAGACAGCAAGAGTGAGCAAGAAAGACAAACAGCAGACAGAGAGAGAAACAGAAAAAGAGAGTTCACAGAGCTGGAGAGAGACATGGTGGAGCTCAGAAAGCTAGTCCACACAATCCAGACAGAACAAACTCACAAAACAGACCAGCACAACACCACCCCCCCCAACAAGACCTGGAGGGCAGAAGGTGGAGATGGACATCAGAGATCCGGCTGCTATACGGACTGAGGTGGGAGAACTTAATTATTAAAAAGAGGCACACATGGCACTGCAGGATGAGGTCAGAAAGCTGAGCTGGGACAGAGAGCAGGACACTCCCCCAGACAAGGCAGCAGAACAGCCCACCTCAGACCAGAACCACAATGGGACAGACAACCCAACTCCCTCCCAACAGCCCTCCTGTCAGCACCCCCAATCGCACTCCTGACAACACCCCTACACACACAAAAGCTAGATATCGTGCTCCTCATCAACTCAAATGGCAATTACATTCAAGAGGATAAACTTTTTCCCAAACACAAAGTGGCTAAACTCTGGTGCCCAAACACTAGGCATGCCCTGGAGCTCCCCAGCCACATCATAATTCACACAGGCACTCGAGTGGCGCTGCAGTCTAAGGCACTGGATCTCAGTGTTAGAGGCTTCACTACAGACCCTGGTTCGATTCCAGGCTGTATCAAACATCTGTGATTGGGAGAGCACAATTGGCTCAGCGTTGTCCGGGTTAGGGTTTGGCCAGGATAGGCCATCACTGTAAATAAGAATGTGCTTTTAACTGACTAGTCTAGTTACATATTTTTTAAATGACCCGAGGGCCCAGCAGGAAAGGGTGGCAACAGCACTCGAGGGAATTATTAAAAAAAGCTTCGTCCACTTTCTCCAACACACAAGTGGTTATCTCCACCCTGTTACCACAAAAATACTTTCATCCTGCTACCATATAGCAAGTATTTCGTAAGACTGTGCCTCAAAACCTAATGTATACCTGGCCAAACACTCCACCCTGGACATGAAGCGCCTTTATGACCAGGTCCACCTCCACAAGGCAGCAATCAAAACTTTTGCCAGGAAGGACATCTCCAGCATCTCACACAGGAGCAACAGAGAAATGGACACCCCTCCCAGACCAGCGAGACACCCTCCCAGACCTGCAAGACCCCCTCCTGAAGGACCTGCACCAAGAGAACCCACGCCAAGGGGACCTACACCCAGACCACAGCCAAACAAACTCTGAACACACCCTATATAGGCCCCCCCATATCAGACATTTGCCCCTTCTGCCCCCCGCGGCAAGGACTTCAACATGACAGCAGGATGTATGCTCAGGCCGTGAGCAGAGCAACAGGCCCAACCTCCACTATTACATCCGCCCAAGCCCCATCCTGCAACCTAAGAGGTATGTATCAGATGCTCTACTCACGTTACTGTGATGGTCTGGGCCTAAACCTCACAAAAACAACACTAGACACTATGGAACAAAAAGCCTTCTCATCCTGGAATATACAAGGTCTGAGGTCATCTGCCTTTGGCCTAAAGAGCAGGAACCCAGACTTCAAAGAAATTGGAAATACTGACATTGTCATCCTACAAGAAACATGGTATAGAGGAGACGGACCCACTCGTTGCCCTCTAAGTTACAGAGAGCTGGTAGTCCCATCTACCAAGTGTAAAACAGGGAAGAGACTCAGGGGGTATGCTAATTTTGTATAGAGTAGACCTAACCCCACTCTATTAAATTAGTCAAAACAGGAACATTTTTACATCTGGCTAGAAATGAATATGTGCTACCTAAATCTCCCCAGTAGATCCCCATACTTTAATGAAGAAAGCTTCTCCATCCTAGAGAGGGAGATCAACCATTTCCAGGCTCAGGGACATGTACTAGTCTGTGGAGACCTACATGCCAGAATTGGACAAGAACCCGACATCCTCAGCACACAGGGGGACAAATGTATACCTGGAGGTGACAGCTCCCCATATGCCCCCGTAGACAACTACGACAACATAACCAACAAAAACAGGTCACAACTCCTACAGCTGTCGGACGTTGTATATGTACATAGTCAATGGTAGGCTTCGAGGGGACTCCTATGGTAGGTACTAGAGGTCGCCGATTAATCGGAAATCGGTATCTCTCGACACCGATTTGGCCAATTTATATAAAAAAATTTAAAAAATGTACACCTTTATTTAACGAGGCAAGTCAGTTAAGAAAACATTCTTATTTTCAATGACGACCTAGGAACGGTAGGTTAACTGCCTTGTTCAGGGGCAGAACGACAGATCTTTACCTTGTCAGCTCCGGGATACAATCTTGCAACCTTACAGTTACTAGTCCAACGCCTGCCTGTTACGCGAATGCGGTAGAAGCCAAGGTAAGTCGCTAGCTAGCATTAAACTTACCTTGTAAAAAACAAATCAATCAATCATAATCACTAGTTATAACTACACATGGTTGATGATATTACTAGTTTATCTAGCATGTCCTGCGTTGCATATAATTGATGCAACGCTGGGGGATGGTTTAACAAAAGCGCTTTTGCGAAAAAAGCAACCATTGCACGACTGTACCTAACCATAAACACCAATGCCTTTCTTAAAATCAATACACAGAAGTATAGATTTTTAAACCTGCATATTTAGCTAAAAGAAATCCAGGTGACATTGTGTCACTTCTCTTGCGTTCATTGCACGCAGAGTCAGGGTATATGCAACAGTTTGGGCTGCCTGGCTCATTGCGAACTAATTTGCCAGAATTTTACTATATTAAGTTAAAATAAGTGTTTGTTCAGTATTGTTGTAATTGTCATTATTACAAATACATTTTTTAAATAATCGTCCGGTTAATCGGTATCTTCTTTTTTTGGTCCTCCAATAATCGGTATCGAGGTTGAAAAATCATAGTCGGTCGACCTCTAGTAGGTACTCCCCTGTAGCTCATCTCTTGGCAGTAGTACTGTAGACGACTCCGTGTACAATGTAAAACACAAAATAATGCATATAGAGCAGAAATAGTCTGATACCTGCTAATTATCAAAAATCCAGAAAAGAGACGTTCATTTCTACAACCACCTAAAAGGAAGCAATTCTCAAATCTTCCATAACAAAGCCATCACTTACAGCAAAATGAACCCGAAGAAGAGCCCCCTAAGCAAGCTGGTCCTGGGGCTCTTTTCACAAACAAAAACAGACCCCACAGAGCCCCAGGACAGCAACAGAATTAGGCCCAACCAAATCATGGAAAACCAAAAGATAATTACTTGACACATGGGAAAGCTGGACAAAAAAAACAGCGCAAACTACAGTATAATGCTATTTGGCCCTAAACAGAGAGTACACAGCGGCAGAATACCTGACCACTGTGACCGACCCAAAATTAAGGAAATCTTTGACTATGTACAGACTCAGAGCATAGCCCTGTTATTGAGAAAGGTCGCTGAAGGCAGACCTGGCTCTCAAGAGAAGACAGGCTATGTGCACACTGCCCACAAAATGAGGTGGAAACTGAGCTGCACTTCCTAACCTCCTGGCAAATGTATGACCATATTAGAGACACATATTTCCCTCAGATTACACAGACCCACAAAGAATTTGAAAACAAATCCAATTTTGATAAACTCCCATATCTACTGGGTGAAATTCCACAGCAGCAAGATTTGTGACCTGTTGACACAAGAATAGCGCAACCAGTGAAGAACAAACACCATTGTAAATACAACCTATATTTATTTTCCCTTCTGTACTTCAACTATTTGCACATCATGATATTTGTAATGTCTTTATTCTTTTGGACATTTTGTGAGTGTAATGTTTACTGTTACTGACAGACAGACAGAGACCGGCCGGCAGACAGGCAGAGACCGGCCGAGAGACAGAAGACAGACAATGATAGAGACCGATCGACAGACAGAGACCGACAGACAAATAATAGGGATGAAGGCCAGGCGTAATAGGACTGATATAAAAGGGAGGTTAGTGTGACACAGCAGACAGGAGAACCTCCCACCCAGGCAATGGGCCATGAGATTGGATGTTGAGTTGTGTCCTCCTCACTAATCTGCTCTGATATACTGCTACAGAACATACTCAAAAGGCCATCCAGACTAAGACGAGCTGTTTGAAGGGAATCAGTTTGAGCAAGGCGAGACACATAATAGCTAATCTTGATTACATAATGAGTAGTTATTTGGGATGCAAGTTAATTGTAGATTAGTGATCAGTGAAGTTCGACTGCAATGTAGCCAAACACGTTCTGCTGTCCTTGGCTCATTGTGTGGTATGTATGCGTGTTATTGTGTGTGTAAACATGAACGTAAATGTCCTCTCCTGTTGATGGTGCTCATTCTGCAGCTGTATCATATTAATACTGAATGCCATTGCCGTGCAACGCTGCAATGCTCATAACATGCATTGGCTGCTTTCACATAATACTCCCCTGTGTGTGTGTGTGTGTGTGTGTGTGTGTGTGTGTGTGTCTGTGTGAGCGCGTGTGTGTGTACTTGCTGTATGTGTGGTGTGTGTGCTCTTACTGGCATTAACCCTAGGTCAGTGAGCTGTTTTGTTACTGTGTACATGCGTTCATGTGTGAGTGTGGTGTGTCTGTCCATGCCTCTACCCCTAGGTCTGTCAGAGCTGTTCCGTCTCTTTCTGACAGTGTGTGTGTGTGTTGGTGACTGCCCACCCTGCATCACCAGGCCAGAGACACAAAGGCAACAATCCGCAGGGCAGCCTAATGTTGCAGACAACAAGCCCGATGCTAGGCTACTAGCATAATAATGTTGCTTTCACAAAGATTTGGGTTGCACAAGCAACGAGCAGCTTTATTCATCTCAATAAACAGGGTATAAATAGAACCACCAACCCTGGGTGATTTTGATTATATTTGGAATTGTCATAAATGGATCAGATTCCCTCTTGGATTCAATGAGATGAGGATCTGATAATGACTCATTACTCAATTCTTAATGGGATTAAAGGACAAAAAAAATATACATTAAAGACTTGTTCTTCTTTTGAAAAGACACCCTATTCCCTAGTATATAGCACACTACTTGTGATTTGAAATGGCCAGCTATTTCCTCGTTCATTACTCAAGACTACTTTTGATCAGACCCAGGTCCCTGCGTTTTTAGGGTTGTCCCACTCACCTAGTCTTCTTATTGAACTGGAGCCTCCAGCTGTTCCCAGGCTGTTAGTTGACTGAAACGATGAGAAGAGGTTTCAGACAAGGTCAATAGAGTACCACGAAACACAGCCCTTATTTTAAGTGTTTCTAAAATACCCTATGGGAAAAATGAATGGTGGAAAAACAATTGGAACCATTTTCCTGTTTGACCGCTAGGTTTTATGGGTATTATGACACCTCCACTGTGGGCTCCACAAAATAGTCTGGTTACCAGTCTGTTTAGTGATCGTTCCACTCCTTAAAACTCCTGGTCATGCTAAACATTTTTTGGCAATGACAGAGTACAGGGAGTGGAATGTTAGAAAAACAGGTTATGGATTTCAGGCTACGCAAAAACTATACAGAGTACAACAGTATAGTACCTCATAATACAACACAAATGCACTATCACTGTGCTTCTTTGAGTTGCTTATTCCTATTTAGGCAGTTCATCATTGAGTCCTCATTTGTGGATAGTGCCCATTTTCCATCCTAGCTGGGTTGTCGTCTCTCAATAGTCTGTCCTTACTGTTAAGTTCATGTTTTAAGTATCCCATATATTTCTGTTATTACAGGGCTATCACTCAGTCAAGAGTGCACCTGCGCAGGGAGTCTTGTTGTTGATGGACCTAGCCTTGAGTGGAATGGCTACCTTATAGTGTGTTCATATAGTATAGTAAACTTTGTTAAACTGGAACCTTGTCATTGTGTCATTTCGAGTTAACACTTACAACTTACCATGTAGGAGGTGGATGCTCTTCGTATCAGGTCCTCCTGGAGTAGCTGGATGTTGGCTGGGAGGGAGAGGGCTGTGGAGCCTAGCGTGCCAAGCCCGGAGGCCCCAACAGCGGGAAGCCCCAACCCGATTCCCAGGCTTGATTCTAGGACTCCCCTGCTGCTGCCTAGGGACCTGGATGAGGACAGGGAGGCCAGGAGCTCTGTGTTGCGGAGGGACCCGAGAGGCTCCTTACAGGCCTGGTTGGCCAGCTTGGTGATGCCACGCGCCTCGCTTTTACTGATCATCTCCGGCCACTTGCCTGGGGAGTCCACATTGATGCCTCGCAAACGAGAGCCGTGAGGAGGAGAGGGGCTAGCAGGAGGAGGAGGGGTGAGAAAAGTGGAGGAGGAGGAGGAGTGGAGATTGGGTCGTAGGGGTGACGTTGTTGAGCCGGAAAACTCAAAGGGTTGTGGTAGTCTTGGTCTACTTGAGAGGGAGGATGATGAGGAAGGAGAGTCTGGAATATGATGAAGGGTGTTGCCAAGTAAAGGTGTCCTCTCCCCTTTCCAGGCTAGCCTATCAGAACCACCCATTGCCCAGTTGTTTAAAGAGTTCATCCCCACAGCTTGGGAGAGCAGAGATGGGGTGGAAGGGAGCTGGAGCTCTGCTCCAACCCCCAGGGCTCCTAGCCCATCCAACCCACCCAGATCCATCTCTGGCTGGGAAGAGATATCCAGGCTGAGGGGATCTGAGAGCAGGTCTCCTCCGTACAAAGCTCTAGGCGGTGTGGGCTCCAGCAGGCCCACCGCCTCCTCCAGCAACCCCAGGCCCAGTGCCTCTCTTCTGGGGTCAGGCAGCTCCATGGCCCCACCAACCTGACCCTTGCTGGAGAGCACGGGGAGCTGCGGGTACACACAGTCCCTCATGAGCCTGGTGCTGCCGATCTCCAACCGGGACACTTTAGGAGGGGGTCTAATCGACTTGGGGATGGACTCCCATGGCTCCTCCTCCTGGAGCATGTAACAGGACGAGGAAGATAAATAGGGCAGAGCTCGGCCGCTGCTTGACAGGTGGGTGGAGGCGGAGGCAGCAGCGGGAGGGGAGGGAGTTATGGATCCCTGGTCCCTGATTGGAGGTAAGTGTGAGGCGGAATGATGGGATTGGTTGATCTCGGGTAGGACGCGGAAGAGACGGTGGTGTCGGGGTCCAGAGGGGTCCAGAGAGCTGCTGCAGGGCCGGGGACCGACAGGGGGAAGAGGTTCCAACTTGGCAGACTTCTTAGGCT